>NC_135813.1:89668056-89756260 GCF_964213995.1 Mustelus asterias | reverse complement strand
CCTTTCGGAGGTTCCCCCTGGCAGAATAGAAATCCGCTTGCGACTTTTATTTAGCAGGTCGCTAAAGCGGCGGATCCGGAAAGGCCACACGGTGGTAAAGTGGATTGGTGGTTGTTGGTAAACCACTGTTAAGCTTATTGCCTGTGTGTGTGTGAGACATGTCTGGGGATGCCCCTGCCGGCCCTGCCTGAGACTCCTCCCCCCCCTGGTCCAGGTATAAAGGTGACTGCTCCCAACCCCCCTGCCTCAGTCGCTGGACCAGTTCATCAGCATGGGTGTGCTCCAAGTCTTTTGCGAATAAAAGCCTATTTGTTCTTTGCATACAAACTAGTCTTTGCTTGATTGATAGTGCATCAGTGGTAGAGTTGGCGTGTGGTTCATTAAAATCGATTTTAAATGCATGCTAATGCATTTTAAATCGTTGGACTGGATCCGCGCTCAAATCGGTGTCGATAAAGTCGCGATTTGCTCGGAATTCGGGTGCAGATCGCGTTTAAAGGCCCGACGGGCCGCAAATTGTTGGTAAAATCGGGCCTAGGAGTCGCAATCGGGAAGTTGTGCGATTAGATATAGTGAAATTCTGATCATTTTCCCGGACCATTGTGGATCTCCGCAATAAGCTGCCGTCTTGTGTGGTGGACACTGACTCCTAAGGGATTAGCAGGTAAATACATGGGGTCACGGGGGTAGGGCCTGGTGGGACTGTGATCGATGCAGGCTCAATGGGCCGAATAGCCTTCTTTTGCACTGTTGGATTCTAATGATTCTACGAAATTCCTCCGGATGAAACCTGGACCTGTTCTTCACCTCTAATGGAATCATGGGGGGGGGCGGTGCGATTTCTCCCCCCCCCCCCCCCCCCCCCCCCCCCCCCCCCCCCCCCCCCCCCCCCCCCCCACCCCCGGCCCCCCACCACACTAATTTTCTTGCGCAGTGGGATGGGAAGAATCTCCCGAACGGGCATGCGTGGGGATTTGTGTGTGCGTTCCCGCTGCGAGTGCATCTCCCAGTGCCAAAACTTTGGCGCCATCAGATCTGCTCTGGAAACCGGCGGGAAGGCCAGGTAAGTAATTTTAATCTGTTTTTAATATACTTTTAAGTGTAATTAGTGGGCCCGGGACAGAATCGAGCTGGCAAGAAGTCAGGAGGCTGACAGTTCGGAGCCACTGCGCATGTGCAGAGGCCCACTGGTTTCAGCCAGGCTGGGTGGGAATAGGCCCTGCCCCTTAAAATCCAGTGATATTCACTCTGGTGGCCTCTGCATTGCACAGAGTGTGGGAGATTCTGGTGTGAATTCACTGAAAAAAACAGCGTGAATTACTCCAGTTTTCCCGCGGATTCAACATTTAGAATTTTTTTTGGGAGAATTCCGGCCATGGAGTGGTTACAGCGCCGAAGATGGCCATTCGGCTATCTGTCTGCAAGAGGAATTCACCTGGACGCATTCCCTCACTTCTTCTCCACGGCTCTGCAAATTTTCCTCTCTCTGCAGCTGGTGGCAGAATGGTATTTTTCACTCGACTAGTAATCCAGAGACCCAGGGTAATGCTCTGGGGACCTGGGTTCAAATCCCACCACGGCAGATGGTGAAATTTGATTTCAATAAAAATCTGGAACTAAAAATCTACCAAAGACCATGAAACCCATTGTCGTAGAAATCCATCTGGTTCACTAATGTCCTTTCGGGAAGGAAATCTGCCGTCCTTACCTGGTCTGGGCTACATGTGACTCCAGACCCACAGCAATGTTGTTGACTCTTAAATGCCCTCTGAAATGACCGAGTGAGATACTCATTGCAAGGATAATTAGGAATGGGCAACTAATGCTGGCCTAGCCAGCGACGCCCACATCCCATGAATTAATTTTTTTAATGATCTAATTCCTCGTTGAAAGCCACAATTGAATCTGTTCCCACGATATCCCCTTGGGCATTGCTTTCCAGATCCACACTCGCTGCACAAGGTCTCAGGTCTTAGCTCTCAGAAACCTGTGGGGCATGCAGGACGGGCAAGAGAGATGGTTAGCTGCCATTGTTTGTACATTTGTAAATCCAGATCTCACAAATGAAAAATATATAATATACAGATAAAGTATATTCAATTGTTTGGAAATTCCAATTAAACTTCCCAAGATCCCCAAAGTCTAAAGATCTGACATTCTCTGATCCAGCACAAGCATTGGTACAGCTTGAAGAGTACAATCCAATCGCAAACATTTGACTAGTATGACAATGTAACGGTTGTGTTACTGGACTCTTAATCTAGAACTGATCTTTTTAAATTCATTTTACAGGACATGGACGTCGCTGGCTAGACCAACATTTATTGCCCATCCCTAATTGTCCTTAAGAAGGTGAACCACGGCAGTCCTTAAGCTGTAGGCACACCCACATTGCTGTCAGGGAGGTAGTTCCAGGATTTTGATCCAACGACAGTGAAGGAATGGCAACATATTTCCAAATCAGGATGGTGGTGATGTTCCAGGTATCTGCTTCCCTTGTCCTTCTGGATGATATTGGCTGTGGGTTTGCTGCTCAAGGAACTTTGGTGAGTTTTTGCAGTGCATCTTGTAGATGGTATCCACGGTTGCCATTGTTGGTTGGTAGTGGAGGGATTGAATGTTTGTGGAAGGGGTAGCAATCAAGCGGGCTGCTTTGTCCTGGATGGTGTCAAGCTTCTTGAGTGTTGTTGGGAGCGCACTTATCCAGGCAAGTGGAGAGTATTCCATCACACTCTTGACTTGTGACTTGTAGACTTTGAGGTGAGTTACTCGTCAAAGGTTCCCAGCCTTTGACCTGCTCTTGTAGCCACAGTATTTATTTGGCTAGTCCAGTTCAGATTCTGATCAATGGTAACCTCCAGGATGTTGATAGTGGGAGTTTCAGCGATGGTAATGCCATTGAATGTCAAGGAGCAATGATTAGATCCTCCCTTGTTAGAGATGGTCATTGCTTGGCATTTGTGAGGTGCACATGTTACTTGCCACTTGTCAGCCCCAGCCTGGATATTGTCCAGGTCTTGTTGCATTTGGAAATGGACTGCTTCAGTATCTATCAGCGAACATCCCCATTTCTAGCTTTATGCTGGAACCGAGGCTATTGATGAAGCAGCTGAAGGTGGTTGAGCCTAGGACTCTACCCTGAGAGACTCCTGTAATGATGTCCTGGGACTGAGATAATTGGCCTCCAACTATCAAAACCATCTTTCTTTGTGCCTGTGCTAGGTATGACTCCAAACAGAGGACAGCATCAGCCCACTTGATTGACATCTCTTTCACAAACATTCACTCCCTCCATCAGATGGCATCTTCCAAACCGCTGCCATCTCAAAGGACAAGGACAGCAGACACATGGAACACTATCATCTGGAGGTTCCCCTCTAAGTCACTCACCATCCTGACTTGGAAATATATCGCCGTTACTTCACTGTCGCTGGGTCAAAATCTTGGAACTCCCTCCCTAATAATACTGTAGGTTTACCCACATCACGTGGACTGCAACAGTTCAAGAAGGCAGCTCATCACTATCTTCTCAAGGGCAATTAGGAATGGACAATAAGTGCTGGCCAGCCAGCAACACTCCCATACCATAAATGAAAAAAAAATGGTATCCAGCACCCTACGGCATCTACCTTGAGGAGGAAAGCTTTTGATTTGATTTGATTTATTATTGTCACATGTGTTAGTATAGTGAAAAGTATTGTTTCTAGCGCGCTATACAGGCAAAGCATACCATTCATAGAGAAGGAAAGGAGAGAGTGCAGAATGCAGTGTTACAGTCATGGCGAGGGTGGAGAGAAAGATCAACTTAATGAGAGGTAGGTCCATTCAAAAGTCTGATGGCAGCAGGGAAGAAGCTGTTCTTGAGTCGGTTGGTATGTGATCTCAGACTTTTGTATCTTTTACCCAATGGAAAGCGGTGGAAGAGAGTATGTCCGAGGTGTGTGGGGTCCTTAATTATGCTGGCTGCTTTCTTGAGGCAGCGGGAAGTGTAGACAGAGTCAATGGATGGGAGGCTGGTTTGCGTGATGGATTGGGCTACATTCACGACCTTTTGTAGATCCTTGCGGTCTTGGGCAGAGCACGAGCCATACCAAGCTGTGATACAACCAGAAAGAATGCTTTCTATGGTGCATCCATAAAAGTTGGTGAGAGTCGTAGTGGACATGCCAAATTTCCTTAGTCTTCTGAAAAAGTAGAGACGTGGGTGGGCTTTCTGAACTGTAGTGTCAGCGTGGGGGCACCAGGACAGGTTGTTGGTGATTTGGACACCTAAATACCTGAAGCTTTTGATCATTTCTGAAATTTCTTGTAAGAAAGACAGAGTTTAAAAAACTTTGTGATTGAGTGTAATCAATAAAATTTGAGTAGACAGCTGAGCCAATTCGTAAGATCTGCCTTAGTTGTACCCACCATTCCTGTGCAACATATAGTCTATATCTAAATACAATTTGGCCTGTTAGTTCATGTGTAATTCATATTAATCTGGAAATTAAAGTATAGGATAGATAGTATTTGCTGTTTGCTTTGTTGACTCTTCTATAGTAAAACTTCTATTTTAAACTGTGAAATCCTTCGGCTTCATTCTTTTAGCAGAGTAAAATTTATGTTGTCCAGCACAGCACCATCCGGCATGCTCTAGACACCAGAACAGTTGTTTCGGATCTTTATTTTTTTGACTGGCGATGTCTCTCAACATTCAAAAGCTGGCATGAGGCTTGGTGTTGAGTTCCACTTTCACACACCCACGAATAATTGTGAAACGTATGGGTATTAGTAATGGACAACCTGCCCTCATTCCAGTCTCAACCTCCCACTGTTCCAGAGCACCATGTCCTCCCAGCGCCACTCAATCATTTTGAGTGCGCCCGCACCTCTGGCAAGTCCTTAAATTATGTGAAGATGCCAGCGTTGAACTGGGGCAAACACACTAAGAAGTCTCACAACACCAGGTTAAAGTCCAACAGGTTTATTTGGTAGCACAAGCTTGTGCTACCAAATAAACCTGTTGGACTTTAACCTGGTGTTGTGAGACTTCTTAAAGTCCTTAAATCCCATATCATCACGAGGTCACCCATCCATTCACTGATTGGAAGATAAAGAACAAAGAACAAAGAAAATTACAGCACGGGGACAGGCCCTTCGGCCCTCCAAGCCTACACCGACCATGCTGCCCAACTGAACTAAAATCCCCTACCCTTCCGGGTGCCATATCCCTCTATTCCCATCCTTTTCATGTATTTGTCCAGACGCCCCTTAAAAGTCACGATCGTATCTGCTTCCCCTACCTCCCCCGGCAGCGAGTTCCAGGCACCCACCGCCCTCTGTGCATAAAGCTGTCTCGTACATCTCCGTTAAACCTTGCCCCTCACACCTTAAACCTATGCCCCCTAGTAAATGATTCTTCCACCCTGGGAAAAAGCTACTGACTATCCACTCTGTCCATGCCCCTCATAATCTTGTAGACTACCATCAGGTCGCCCCTCAACCCCCATCGTTCCAGTGAGAACAAATCAAGTTTCTCCAACCTCTCCTCATAGCTAATGCCCTCCATATCGTTTCTGTACCCTCGCCAAAGCCTCCACATCCTCCTGGCAGTGTGGCGACCAAGATTGAACACTATATTCCAAGTGCGGCCTAAAAACCTGCAAGGTCTTTCTGGCATTTTCCATTTTTATTTCTGATTTCCAGCATTCGCAGCATTTTGCTTGTGTGATGAAGATGGGAGGAGACCAACGTGGACTGGTTGGGCCTGCTTCTGCGCTGGAACAATCTGTGCAAGATTTGGTGCCTGCAAAAGTATTGAGATGTCATCAGTTGGCACCTCCAGTGGCAGGTGTCAGGCTGTTGAATGGAACCATTATCAATGTTGAGGAACTGGGGACTCGGGGAAATGCAAATACATTAATGGGGGATAAACGCCAGCATCTTATGAATACACATCCAGCCTGATTTACTTTCTCCGTCAATCCATATACCATCTAACTGTCTAAATGAAACTCCACAACTGCAAAGCGTCCATTGAATTCCAATCCTGCCGGGTTTTTTTGGGGGGGGGGGGCTTCTGAATCACAATGCGTAAATGAATTTCAATTGAATATTCAATAACTGGAATCGCGTTAAAAATTAGACACACTCAGGCAAGGTGTGACTTGCTAGGATAATTTAATTATTCCATGAATTTAATAGGTAAATTTAAATATGTCCACGTTTGAAGGTTTAATTAATAGCACATATGTTCAAAGTGATAAAAACGGCCTCAAAAGTGACCTCAGTTATGAAGAAAATGGAGAGTATCTTGAATAATTAAAATGCTAATTAATTCATGAAACCCGTACATCACAAACTCCTGAAGGTTGCTTCCTTACCTTTTATTAGCGAGACAGCTTAAACAAAAATCATTACTTAGCTTTGTTTTTCTCATAAATATAATTCTACTGCACCTATTTCATTCAAGTTTAACACTGCATTAAACGACCTTATTAATCATTTTGTTAACTATTCCCATTTACACTCGGTCGAGACAAGTTGTCCTTTTAATGATTGCTTGTAGCTCGCAGCCATTAAAGCCAGGTTTTAATATCTTTATAGTTATATAAATTATAATTCATATATTAACATCAAATAAATTATAGTTATATTTATAGCTACTTGCCATGCAGGGAGTGCGGTGGAGCTTCTTCGCCAGACCGATCCCAGGTGTGGTGGGGTTGTCCTACGAGGAGTTGTTGAGGAGATTGGCTTTGTATTCTCGAGGGTTTTGAAGAATGAGAGGGTTTCTCACTGAAACGAACACCATTCGAACAGGATCGATGCAGGAAGGGTGATTCCTGTGGCTGGGGAGGCTCTCGAGACAGGAGAAACACGCCAGAATTCTACCGCCTGGCCCGCCGCGGAATCATAGAGTCATAGAGGTTTACAGCATGGAAACAGGCCCTTCAGCCCAACTCGTCCATGCTGCCCTTTTTTTTAAACCCCAAAGCTAGTCCCAATTGCCTGTATTTGGCCCATATCCCTCTATACCCATCTTACCCACGTAACTGTCTAAATGCTTTTTAAAAGACAAAATTGTACCCTCCTCTACTTCTACCCCTGGCAGCTTGTTGCAGACACTTACCACCCTCTGTGTGAAAAAATTGTCCCTCTGGACCCTTTTGTATCTCTCCCCTCTCACCTTAAACCTATGCCCTCTAGTTTTAGACTTTGTGAAAAGATGTTGACTCTCTACCTTATCTATGCCCCTCATTATTTTATAGACCTCTATAAGATCACCCCTCAGCCTTCTACGCTCCAGAGAAAAAAGTCCCAGTCTATCCAGCCTCTCCTTATAACACAAACCATCAAATCCCGGTAGCATCCTAGTAAATCTCTTCTGCACTCTTTCTCGTTTAATAATATCCTTTCCATAATAGGGTGACCAGAACTGTACACAGTATTCCAAGTGTGGCCTTACCAATGTCTTGTACAACCTCAACAAGACGTCCCAACTCCTGTATTCAATGTTCTGACCAATGAAACCAAGCATGCCGAATGCTTTCTTCACCATTCTGTCAACCTGTGACTCCACTTTCAAGGAGCTATGAACATGTACCCCTAGATCTCTTTGTTCTGTAACTCTCCCCAATGCCCTACCATTAATTGAGTAAGTCCTGGGGACTTACTCGGAGTGGGAGAGGGGCGGATAACGGAAATGTCCGTTGACCTCGGGCGAGAATTTCCGATCTCGCTCAAGCGAGGCCGTAAATAGTCTCAGAATGAGGGGTAGGTTATTTAGGACCAAGATGAGGGGAAATCGCTTCACTCAGAGGATGGTGAATCTTTGGAATTGTCTACCCCTGGGGTCTGTGGAGGCTCAGTCGTTGAGTAAGTTCAAAGCAGAGGTCGATCCATGTTTAAAGATGAAAAATTTCAATGGGCTATGGGGAAAGTGCGGGGGAAATGGTGTTGAGATAGAACAAAGAACAATACAGCACAGGAACAGGCCCTTCAGCCCACCAGCCCTGCGCTGACACAGAGTTTCTATCTCTCTGTTTGCCTTCCATTCATGTGTCTATCAAGATACACCTTGAATGTTGCTAATATGCCTGCTTCCACCATCTCCACTGGCAGTGTGTTCCAGGCACCCACCACCCTCTGTGTGAAAAACTTTTGTCGCACATCTCCTTTAAACTCGCCACCTCTCACCTTGAGCCTGTGCCCTCTTGTAGTTGACCTTTCCACCCTGGGAAAAGCCTCTGACTATGCCTCTCATAATTTTGTAGCCCTCTATCAGGTTGCCCCTCAGCCTCCATCTTTCCAGTGAAAACAATTCGAGTTTACCCAAGAAGATCAGCCGTAATCTAGTTGGATGGCAGAACAGATTCAAGGGACCGAATGGCCTCCTTTTGCACCTACAGGCAGGTTTTCCGTGTTTAAATAAGAGGACTTGCAATTTCATAGCTGAATGTCAGCGTTGAGCTGAGAGTCAAGACATCAAGACAGCAATTGACTGAGTGTCGCATTGAGGAGCCCCAGCAAAACTGGAGTCAATGGGAATCAGGGGGAAAACCTTCCACTGATTGGAGTCATACCAGGCACAAAGGAAGATGGTTGTGGCGATTGGAGATCATCTCAGCTCCAGGACACCACTGCAGGACTTCCTCAGAATAGTGTCCAAGGCCCAACCATCTTTAGCTGCTCACATAGAAATGAACATAGAAAATAGAAGCAGGAGGAAGACACTTAGCCCTTCGAGCCTGTTCCACCATTCATTATGATCATGGCTGATCATCAAATTCAATATCCTGATCCCCCCTTCCCCCCATATCCTTTGATCCCTTTTGCCCCAAGAGCTATGTCTAATTCCTTCTTGAGATCACACAACGTTTTGGCCTCAGCTACGTTCTTCACTCAGAGGGTAGTGAATTCCACACAATCACCACCCTCTGAGTGAAAAAATTTCCCCTCACCTCAGTCCTAAAAGGTTTATTCCTTATCCTCAAACCATAACCCCTAGTTCTGGACTCCCCCACCATCGGGAACATTCTTTCTGAATCTACCCTGTCTAATCCTGAGATCCCCTCTCACTCTTCTGAACTACAATGAATTTAATCCTAATTGACTCAATCTCTCTTTATATGACAGTCCTGCCATCCCAGTAATCAGCCTGGTAAACTTTTGCTGCACTCCCTCTGTAGCAAGGTCTTCCTTCCTCAGATAAGGACACCAAAACTGCACACAATACTCCAGGTGTGGCCTCACCAACATCCTATATAACTGCAGTAAAACATCTCTATCCCTATACTCAAATTCTCTTGCTATGAAGGCCAACATACCATTTGCCTTCTTTACTGCCTTCTGTACCTGCGTGTTTACTTTCAGCGACTGATGCACGAGGACACCAAGGTCTCATTGAGTTTCCACCTCTCTCAATTTACACCCATTCAAATAATAATCTGACTTCCTATTTTTGCTACCAAAGTGGATAACCTCACATTTATCCACATTATACTGCATCTGCCATGCAGATGCCCACACACTCAGCCTGTCCAAATCATGCTGAAGCACCTCTGCATTCTCCTCACAGCTCAACCTCCCACCTAACTTTGTATCATCGGCAATTTTTTCATTGAAATTCCCTTCATCGTAAGATCAGAAGCGGGGATGTTCGCTGATGACTGCACAATGTTCAGTATCATTCACGACTTTCAGTTACTGAAGCAACCCATGTCCAAATGCAGCAAGACCTGGACAATATCCAAACTTGGACTGACAAATGGCAAATAACATTCATGGCACATAAGTGCCAGGCGATGACCAGCTCCAACAAGAGAGGATCTAACCATCATCCCTTGACATTCAATGGCTTTGCTATCGCTGAATCCCTGACTACCAACATCCTGGAAGTTACCATTGAACATAAACTGAACTAGACCAGCCCTATAAATACTGTGGCTACAGAATCAGGTTAAAGGCTCGGAATCCTGTGTTTAAGTAACTCACCTGTTGACTCCTGTTCACCATCTACAAGTCACCAGTCAGGATTCTAATGGAATATTCTCCACTTGCCTGGATAGGTGCAGCTCCAACAACACTCAAGTAGCCTGACACCATCCAGAACAAAGCAGCCCACTTGATTATCTATAAGCTTCCAAACAGTAGTGATAAGGTAGGAGAATGGCGTGAAACAGGAAATTAAAGATGCATGTAACAAGGTTGCTGCTGTAATCATTAGTGACTTTAATCTACATATATTTGGGCAAATAAAATTAAGAGTAATACAGTCATAAATGAATTCCTGGGGTTTGCATGAGATAACTTTTTAGACCAGAATGTCATGGAACATACTACCCCAGATTTGGTATTATGCAATGAGAAGCCGTTAGGTAATAACCTTGTTGTACAGCGTGCTTTAGGAAACAGTGACCATAACGTGTTAGAATTCTTCATTAGGATGGGAAGCAAAGAGGTTCGACCTCAAACTAGGGTCCTAAATCTGTACAAAGGAAACTATGAAGGTATGAGGCATGAGTTGACTAACATAGATTGGGGAACTTCACCAAAGGCATGGCGGGGGATAGACAATGGCTAATATTTAAGGAATGAATGCAAGCATTGTAACAGCTATACATTCCTTTCTATTGCAAAAACACAACAAGAAAGGAAGCCCAACCATGGCTAACAAAATGAAATTAAGGACAGTATTGGATCCAGAGGAGATTTACATAAAGTTGCTCGAAAATGTAGCAAACCTGAATATTGGGAACAGTTCAGAGTTCAGCAAAGGAGAACCAAGAAATTGATTAAGAGGGAAGAAATAGAGTTTGAGAGTAAACTTATAAGTAACATAAAAATGGATTGTAAAAACTTCTATAAGAACATAAAAAGACAAAGATTAGTGAAGACAAATGTAGGTCCCTTACAATTTGAAACAGGGGAATTTGTATTGGAGAACAGGAAATGACAGAGTAATTAAATATTGTTCCGTCTATATGGAGGAAGACACAAATAACTTCCTGGAAATGCCAGGGAATCGAGGGTCTAGTGAGAAAGAGGAATTGAAGGAAATTAATATTATTTTTAAAATGGTGCTGGAGAAATTGATGGGAGTGGAAGCTGATAAATCTCCAGGGCCTGTTAATCTACATCTAAAGGAGATGGCCACGGAAATAGTGGATGTGTTAGTTGTCATCTTCCAAAATTCTTTAGATTCTGGAACAATCCAGCAGATTCGAGAGTGGAAAATATAACCCCGCCATTTAAAAAAGGAGTAAGGGAGAAGGCAGGGAACAGCAGGCCAGTTAGCCTAACATCAGTTAGGCGAGAGTCGATTGTAAAGGATATGATAACAGGACACTTAGAAAATATCAATGGGATTAGACAAAGTCGATATGGATTTATGAATGGGAAATCATACTTGACAAACCTACTAAGGGGGAGGTGAGGGCCGAGTGGTATTATCGCTAGATTATTAATCCAGAAACTCAGCTAATGTTCTGGGGAACCGTATTCGAATCCCACCATGGCGGATGGTGAAATTTGAATTCAATTTTAAAAAATATCTGGAATTGAGCATCTACTGATGACCATGAAACCATTGTCCATTGTTGGAAAAACCCATCTGGTTCACTAATGTCCTTTAGGGGAGGAAATCTGCCATCCTTACCCAGTCTGGCCTACATGTGACTCCAAAGCCACAGCAATGTGATTGACTCTCAACTGCCCTTGGGCAACTAGGGATGGGTAATAAATGCTGGCCAGCCAGCGACGCCCAGGTGATAGAGTCAGAGAGTCGTGGAGGTTTACAGCCCTTCGGCCCAACTTGTCCATGCCACCCTTTTTTTTAAAACGCCTAAGCTAATCCCAATTGCCCGCATTTGGCCCATATCCCTCTATACCCATCGTACCCATGCAACTGTCTAAATGCTTTTTAAAAGACAAAATTGTACCCGCCTCTACTACGACCTCTGGCAGCTTGTTCCAGACACTCACCACCCTCTGTGTGAAAAAAGTGCCCCTCTGGACACTTTTGTATTTCTCCCCTCTCACCTTAAACCTATGCCCTCTAGTTTTCGACTCCCCTTTAGACTCTTTTTACCTTTGGGAAAAGATATTGACTATCTAGCTGATCTGTGCCCCTCATTATTTTATAGACTTCTATAAGATCACCCCTCAGACTCCTACGCTCCAGAGAAAAAACTCCCAGTCTATCCAGCCTCTCCGTATAACTCAATCCATCAAGTCCCGGTAGCATCCTAGTCCCACGAATGAATAAAAAAACTCGTAGAATAGATAAGGGTGAACCAGTTGATGTGGTGCGTTTGGATTTTCGGAAAGATTTTTATTAAGTCCTATAGGTTAGTGTGCAAAATTAAAACACATGGAATTGGTTGTAATATATTGGTATGGATTGAGAATTGGTTAGCAGGAAACAGAGTAGGAATAAATGGCCAACAATAACCTCGTGGGATACCACAGTGATCAGTGCTTGGGCCCCAGCTATTCACAATATACATCAATGATTGGGATGAGAGAACTAAATGTAATATTTCCAAGTTTGCTGATGATATAAAACTTGGTGGAATGTGAGCGGTGAGGAGGATGTTAAGAGGCTTCAAGTTGAGTGAGGGGGCAAATGCATGGCAGATGGATAATAACATGGATGAATGTGAAGTCATCCATTTTGGACCGAGAAACAGAATGGCAGAGTATTATTTAAATGGTAATAGATTGGAAAATGTTGACGTACAAAGGGACCTGGCTGTGCACCAGTCACTGAAAGCAATCATACAGGCACAGCAAACAGTTGGCAAGGCAAATGGTATGTTGGCCTTCATTACAAGAGGTCTTGAGTACATCAACAAGGGTGCTTTATTGCAGCTGTAAAGGGCCTTGGTGACACCACAGCTGGAGTATTGTGTGCAGTTTTGGTCTCTTTACCTAAGAAAGGATGTACTTGCCATAGGGGAGGTGCAGCAAAGGTTCACCAGATTGATTCTGTGATGGCAGGATTGTCATATGAGGAGAAATTGGGTCGGCTGGATCTGTATTCACTGGAATTTAGAAGAATGAGAGGGGATCTTATTGAAATGTATGAACTTCTGACAGGGCTGGACAGCTGGATGCAGGGATGCTGTTTCCTCTGGCTGTGGCATCTAGAACAAAGGACCACAGTCTCAGCATACTAGGTAAGCAATTTAGGATTAGATCAGAGAAACTTCATCACTCAGGGGGTGGTGAACTTGTGGAATTCTCTTCCATGGAAGCCTGTGGAGGCCAAACCAATGAATATATTTAAGAAGGAAAGAGATAGATTTCTAAACTCTAAAGGTGTCAAGAGGAATGGGGAGAAAGTTAAAGTTTATTTATTAGTCACAAGTAGGCTTACATTAACACTGCAATGAAGTTACTGTGAAAATCCCCGAGTCGCCACACTCTGGCGCCTGTTCAGGTACACTGAGGGAGAATTTAGCGCGACCAATGCACCCTAACCAGTACGTCTTTCAGACTGTGGGAAGAAACCAAAGCACCCAGAGAAAACCCACACAGACACGGGGAGAATGTGCAGACTCCTCACAGGCAGTGACCCAAGCCGGGAATTGAACTCGGGCCCCTGACGCTGTGAGGCAGCAGTGCTAACCACTGTGCCGCCCCAGTGTGGGAGCATGTTATTGAGGTACAGGATCTTCCATGATCATATTCAATGGAGGAGCAGGTTCAACAGGCTGAATGGCCCACTCCTGCTCCTATTTTCTATGTTTCTATTTAGTTTTTTGTCATACAGAACTTGAGTATTGCTGAAAAAAGACAGATTCTGTCAAAGCTTTTCATCCTGCTCTCATCAGAACAATTCACAAGAGTACCAAATATAAAGGGAACTGTATGAGAAGAGAGTGCTGATTGGTTGACTAAGTGGAATCTGGTTGGCAGAAGAGTTGCCATGGAGAAAGCACCAGTTGATGGTGACTGACAGTTAACTGTCAATCATTGTTTAAAATTTAAACCAGACACCTTAACTCTGATTGGTCAAGGCATTGCCTGAGGAATGAACCTGTGAATTGCTGTCACTTACTTTGTTTAGCTGAAACAAGCATAATGTGTTTCTATTTGCAAAGAATAGGGCCATGTGTATTAATATATGTTACTTCCAGCACATATAACAGTGGTTAACACTGCTGCCTCACAGCGCCAGGGACCAGGGTTCCATTCCCAGCTTGGTCACTGTTTGTGCAGAGTCTGCACGTTCTCCTCGTGTCTGCGTGGGTTTCCTTCGGGTGCTCCGGTTCCCTCCCACAGTCTGAAAGACGTGCTGGTTAGGTGCATTGATCATGCTAAGTTCTCCCTCAGTGTACCCGAACACGTGCCAGAGTATGGCGTTAAAGGGATTTTAAAGTAACTTCATTGCAGTGTTCATGTAAGCCTACTTGTGACACTAATAAGTAAACTTAAAACTTCAGGTTGGGCTACGAATCCAACCGACAGTCTTAATTTTGTTGTCAACATAATTCTTAGCACACTGAGGATTATTTAGCAAATGTTGTCCAATTGTGGAATCACATCTAATGTTGGACACTTTTTGAGTTTTGCAAGCATGGGTTGCTTGGATATGGTCTGTACTTTGCCCATTGTGGACAGAGACTGTGACATGCTGTATGATACAATCCACCAGTCTTTGAGATTTGTGGCCTACATAACTAGCACCACGCTGGTACTGAAATTCAGACAACACATTACCCATTTGTGTGATGCAGAATGTCCTTTTGGCTTTTTTTTAATTCTTTCATTCATGGGATCTGGGCGTCACTGGCTAGACCAGCATTTATTATAGAATCATAGAATCCCTACAGTGCAGAAGAAGGCCATTTGGCCCATTGAGTCTGCATCGATCACAATCCCACCCCGTCCTATCCCTGTAACCCTATTTACCCTGCTATTATTATTATTGCCCACCCCTAGCTGCCCTTCAGAATGTGGTGGTGAGCTGCCTTCTTGAACTGCTGCGGTCCAGGCGGTGTAGGTACACCCACAGTGCTGTTAGGGAGAGAGTTTCAGGATTTTGACCCAGCGACAGTGAAGGAACATTTCCAAGTCGGGAGTGTGAGTGACTTGAAGGGAAACTTCTAGATGGCGGTGTTCCCAGGTATCTGCTGCCCTTGTCCTTCCAAATGGAAGAGGTCATGAATTTCGAAGATGCTGTCTAAGGAGTCTGGTGAATTCCTGCGGTGCATCTCGTAGATGTAGATGGCAGCATCCTGTTGGAGGCAAATACCACTCGTATGGCAGAGCCCAGTAGCCAACCAACCAGCAATATCTTCTCATGAAGTTTAAAGTGTTGTTCCCTTTATATTTGTCTTCTTGCGAATTGTCCTGATGAGTGCAAGACAAAAAGCTTCAACAAAAAATGTCTCTTTTCTCAGCCATAGTGAAAGTATGTCTCTTATTTAAAGTGTGCTTACCAGTTAGATTATTGGGGCGGTTGTAAATATTTAAGACTATGAAAGATGGGCAGAAATGTGGGCAAAGATGTATGGGTTAGGTTGATTGGCCATGCTAAAATTGCCCCTTACTGTCCTGAGATGCATAGGTTAGAGGGATTAGCGGGTAAATATAGAGGGATATGAAGGTAGGGCCTGGGTGGGATTGTGATCGATGCAGAGTCGATGGGCCAAATGGTCTCTTTCTGCACTGTAGGGTTTCTATGATTCTTCTATGATAAGTGGTTCCAATCATAAGTCTTTCCAACAACTGGATAATTTTGATGCCAGTCCCAAACTCCAAACAAATTAATTTGATCTTCTTTCATTGCCAAGACACCATTTCCATAAAAAAAGACAATCATTTTGATTTGATTTGATTTATTATTGTCACATGTATTAACATACAGTGAAAAGTATTTTTTCTTGCGCGATATAGACAAAGCATACCGTTCATAGAGAAAGAAATGAGAGAGTGCAGGATGTAGTGTTACAGTCATAGCTAGGGTGTAGAGAAAGATCAACTTAATGCGAGGTAGGTCCATTCAAAAGTCTGACGGCAGCAGGGAAGAAGCTGTTCTTGAGTCGGTTGGTACGTGACCTCAGACTTTTGTATCTTTTTCCCGACGGAAGAAGGTGGAAGAGAGAATGTCCGGGATGTGTGGGGTCCTTAAGTATGCTGGCTGCTTTTCTGAGGCAGCGGGAAGTGTAGATAGAGTCAATGGATGGGAGGCTGGTTTGCGTGATGGATTGGGCTACATTCACGACCTTTTGTAGTCTCTTGTGGTCTTGGGCAGAGCAGGAGCCATACCAAGCTGTGATACAACCAGAAAGAATGCTTTCTCTGGTGCATCTGTAAAAGTTAGTGAGAGTCGTAGCTGACATGCCAAATTTCCTTCGTCTTCTGAGAAAGTAGAGGCGTTGGTGGGCTTTCGTAACTATAGTGTTGGCATGGAGGGACCAGGACAGGTTGTTGGTGATCTGGACACCTGAAAACTTGAAGCTCTCGACCCACTCATTTCCACTCAGGATAGAAAGTGAGGCAGTATTTCCGTGTAAGACGCTGCATCCTCGATGGAAACTTAATATTTTGGGGTAGAAATTGGTGAATTTGCTCCAATAGGAAGGGTCCAAGTGTCTGATAAAGTCAAAAGTGTGGCTTTGCTGCCACCTAATGGACTAGCAGGAATTTTCAATTGCTGGTATTCAGACAACTGAGTAAGGGGACACACAAATGGTGAGAACCTATGAACTCTGTAAAAATAGTAGTAATGACTCATAAGGCTTCTCCACCACTTGTTCGGTGTTAAATGCACTCATCCATCGACAAATCAATCACAGCTAAAACATAGGCCCAGTGATGTGTGGCATCAATACATGATAGGACTTTGCATATTGAACACAACTCTGTTAATTTAGTGTCAAAACCAAGCGGGTTCACCCCTTTAGGAAAGATTGCCTGTTGTCCTTACCTGTTCTGGCCTGTATGTGACTCCAGTCCCACTCCAACCTCATTAGCTCATAATGGCCCTCTGAAGTTGAACAAAAAATGCTGGAAAATCTCAGCAGGACTGATAGCATCTGTTGGAGAGAGAATAGAGCCAACGTTTCAAGTCTGGATCACCCTTCATCAGAGCTCTTTGAAAAGTGGCATTCTCGGGACACCTGCGATGGAGACAAAGGAACTGGGAGAGTGGGATGAAGTCCTTACAGGAGGTGGGATGTGAAGAGCTGTAGTCGAGGCGGCTGTGGGAGTCGCTGGACTTGGAATGGGTACTGGCGGACAGTCTATCACCAGAAATGGAGACAGAGAGGTCAAGGAAGGGAAGGGAAGTGTCAGAAATGGACCATGTGAAGGTGATAGAGGGGTGAAAATTGGAAGTGAAATTGAGAAATTTTTCCACGTCCAGACAAAAGGATGAAATGGGACGGAAATAGTCATCAATATATTGATCAAGGAATTGTGGGAGGAGTCCAGAGTAGGACTGGAGCAAGGAATGTTCCACACACCTCATAAAGAGAGCATAACATATAAAGAGGCATAACTAGGACTCATGCGGTACCCATAGCCACACCTTTTACTTGGAGGATGTGGGACAAGTTAAAGGAGAAGTTGTTGAGTGAGAGAACCAGTTCAGCCAGGTGGAGGTGAGTGGTGGTGGATGGGGTTTGTTCAAACCTCTGTTTGAGGAAGAAGCAAAGAGCTCTCAGGCCATCCTGTTGGGGAATGGAGGTGTAGAAGGTGATGGTGAGCTGCCTTCTTGAACTGCTGCAGCACATGTGGAACATAGGAATTCGGAGCAGAAGTAGGCAGAATTCAGCCCTTTGAACCTGCTCCGCCATTCAAGCAGATCATGGTTGATCTCTCCCTGGTCTCAAATCCACCTCCCTATCTGCTCCCCATATCCTTCTTTCCCTTTTTTAAATTAGAAATATGTCTATCTCCCCCTTGACGATTCAGACTCCTCCGCGCTATGGGGCAGCGAGTTCCACAAATTCACCACCCTCTGCGAGAAGTAGTTCCTCCTCATCTCAGTTTTAAATCTCCCACCTCTCAACCTCTTGTGACCTCTTGTTCTAGATTGTCCCATAAGAGGAAACATTTAGTCTCCATTTACTTTATCAATCCCTTTGAAAATTTTATATACCTCGATCAGATCCCCTCTCATCCTTCTAAACTCCAGCAGGTACAAGCTCAAACTGTTTAATCTCTCCTCCTACATCAACCCCTTCATCCCCGGAATCAATCTGGTGAACCTCCTCTGAACTGTCTCCAATGCCACCACATCCTTCCTCAAATAAGGAGACCAAAACTGGACACAATACTCCAGATGTGGTCTCACCAACACCCTGTACAATTGCAACAACACTTCTCCTTTTGCAATAAGTGTCAACATCCCATTTGCCTTTTTTATTTCGTGCTGCACCTGCATACCGACTTTCTGCAATTCATGAATAATGACACCCAGATCCCTCTGCCCGGATGCATTCTGAATCTGCTTACCATTTGGGTAATAATTTGCCTTTCTATTTTTCCTGTCAAAAGGGATAACCTCACACTTATCCACATTAAACTCCATCTGCCAAATTGTGGCCCATTCTCCGAGCCTATTTATATCCATCTGTAGAATCTTTATATCCTTTTCACTGCCTGCTTTCCCACCTATTTTAGTATCATCCGCAAGTGTTGCTATATCACGTGAGCATTAGCTTGTACTGGTTAAACCTGTGAACAGGGTCTTTTGTCATTGAGATTGGTTTGATTGGAACATTGTAGATATCTTTGTTGAGGGTTATGCATTATCATGATTGTTTGTCTCTTGTTTGTAATAGATAAAAAGTTCTTGCTAATTTTCTTACTATACATGTTAACTATATTCTTGAATAAACTTTGTTTGATAAAAGCTCCCCAGTGGGTCATTTGAATCATATCTGAAGTGGAACATCTCATGCTTATCCTAGCCAAATTCAAGATGCAAAACTTATGATCCAGGCGGGCTCTGAAGAATACTTTGGAATTTCTGACTTGAACCATAACAGTCTACCTCACAGAAACAGGCCATTCAGCCCAACCAGCCTACACCGAAGTTTGTGATCCATCCAATCCTCTTTGCAACTTTCTCCTTCTAAATCAATCACCGCAACCCTCTAATCTCTTCTGCCACACGAGCTTAATTTCACATCGGGAAAACAGCACCTCCAACAGTGCAGGGCACCCTCAGCACTGCACTGTAATGTCTGCATTGATTTAATGCTTGGCCTGAATATTTCAGATGGCAGCATTTCCCTTCCTACATCCCCACCGACTCAGACTGCCCGCAGCCATTTTATGCTGAAATGAGTGTTAATTGGCTGCAGACAGGATTCCACCCTTCGCTTAGGCGGAATTCACACTTTAAGAGGGGGCTACCATCCAATCATAGGGAGGCGATGGCCTCGTGGTATTATCACTAGACTGTTAAGCCAGAAACTCAGCTAATGTTCTGGGGACCCGGGTTCGAATCCCGCCACGGCAGATGGTAGAAGTTGAATTCAATAAAAAATATCTGGAATTAAGAATCTACCGATGACCATAAAACCATTGTCGATTGTCGGAAAAACCCATTTGGTTCACTAATGTCCTTTAGGGAAGGAAATCTGCCGTCCTTACCCGGTCTGGCCTACAGGTGACTCCAGAGCCACAGCAATGTGGTTGACTCTCAACTACCCTCGGGCAACTAGGGATGGGCAATAAATGCTGGCCAGCCAGCGACGCCCATGTCCCACAAATTAATAAAAGTAAATCAGGGTGGCCAGCAGCTCTCTGTTCCCTGCAGCCACAGAGGCTGAAGTGGATATAAGAGGAAGTACTGCAACAGTTCAACATGCCAGAGGCTACACCCTTGGACCAGGTGACAAGGTAAGTTTTGAGGGTAAAGGCAAAATACTGCGGATGCTGGAATCTGAAACAAAAACAGAAAATGCTGGAAAATCTCAGCAGGTCTGACAGCATCTGTGGAGAGAGAATGGAGCCAACATTTCAAGTCAGAGGACTCTTGACGAAGGGTCATCCAGACTCGAAATGTTACCTCTATTCTCTCTCCACAGATGCTGTCAGACCTGCTGAGATTTTCCAGCATTATCTGCTTTTGTTGCAAGTTTCAGGAGTCATAGGCCAGGAAGGGGTGGCCGGGGAGGATGGGGAGTTACACCATGCAGAGGGTAGGAGGTCTGGTGCGGGGGGGGGGGGGGGGGGGGGGGGGGTGGGGGGAGGATGGACATGAATGTGTGGAGGATGGGCATTTGGGGTTCCAGGTGGAGGATGGTCTAGACGGAGGAGGGGCATGCCAAAGTCAGGAGGGGGCTTCTGCACGAGGTGCCCCTCTCTGCATGCACCTCCTGTCCCCCACTTCACCCGCACCCTTCCTCCTGCCCCAACCCCCACCCCTCCCCCTGCTGAAAACCTCACGGGGGGTGTGAACGTTGGACCCGGATCTCTGATTTAGGACTTCAAGTTAATTTATTAGTCACAAGTAGGCTTACATTAACACTGCAACGAAGTTACTGTGAAATTCCCCAAGTCGCCACACTCCGGCGCCTGTTTGGATACACTGAGGGAGAATTTAGCATGGCCAATGCATCTAACCAGCACATCTTTCGGACTGTGAGAGGAAACTAGAGCTCCCGGAGGAAACCCACGCAAACACAGCGGTTACTGTTACTGAGGGCATAAATTCACCCGCAGTGATCTATCTGTAAATAACATGAAGTAACGGCACAGTGGCACAGTGGTTAGCACTGCTGCCTCACGGCACCAGGGACCCGGGTTCAATTCCCAGCTTGGGTCACTGTCTGTGTGGGGTTTGCACGTTCTCCCCGTGTCTGCCTGAGTTTCCTCCGGGTGCTCCAGTTTCCTCCCACAATCCAAAGATGTGCGGGTTAAAGTAAAGTTTATTTATTAGTCACAAGTAAGGCTTATATTAACACTTGCAATGAAGTTACTGTGAAATTCCCCTAGTCACCACACTCCGGCGCCTGTTCGGGTCAATGCACCTAACCAGCACGTCTTTCAGAATGTGGGAGGAAACCGGAGCACCCGGAGGAAACCCACGCAGACACAGGGAGAACGTGCAAACTCCACACAGACAGTGACCCAAGCCAGGAATCAAACCCAGGTCCCTGGTGCTGTGAGGCAGCAATGCTTAACCACTGTGCCAATTTGCCACCCCTTTGAATCCAGTCTCCTGACTCGGAGGCAAAGGTGCAGTTGACACCCCAGGCGCTGCGACGCTTTCATTGCTGCCTCAGATCAGATCAGCTAACTCTGCACAGACCAGAAATCGAGCCTGGAAGTTTCTCGATTAATTAAGCACAGCCATTTCAGTGTTCAGAATGGTGGCGTTTACTTCAAACTCGTCAGCGGATAAGTAGATTGGAATTGATGTCAGCCGTAACCATGCGGATTAGTTAATGCAAGTGGTACTTACTTTCATTTTTTTTTATAAACTGTGGCATTCTCTTTTCTGAGATTAATAACAACCTCTGTCCGTTGTTTGTCTGTTTTCATCATTTTAAATGCAGCTTTGCAAACAGAAATCAACTCAGTGCTGATACTTGAAGTTCCATTTAAGCATTAAACTCATTAATATTTAAACATTTGTCACGTTAATTATAACAACAAGGATTTGACTTGACAGGTAAACGAGCAGATTGGTTCTGGCCTTATAATGTTTATTGCAAAAACAACTGCCATATGGAGGGAAAAAAAATAAGTGCAAAAGCCCACGTAAGTAAACACAGGGCAAATTAGATTTATAATTTAAATATTTTGCGCTGCATAAATGAGTTTGGATAAAATTGGACAATAAAAAAACTGATCTGAGATGACTATGAAGAGGGAGTTATTGATGAATAGTAAAGAAACGTAACAGAATGGAAGTTCTACTTAAGGAGCCCGTGGGCAGCACAATGGTTAGCACCGTTGCCTCACAGCGCCAGGGACTCAGGTTCGATTCCTGCCTCGGGGTGATTGTCTGTGTGGACTTCGCACGTTCTCCCTGTGTCTGCATGGGTTTCCTCCGGTTTTCTCCCACAGTCTAAAGGTGTGTACCTCAGGTTCGATTCCTGCCTCAGGAGACTGTGTGGAGTTTGCATGTTCTCCCTGTATCTGCGTGAGTTTCCTCCCACATTCCAAAGATGTGCAGATTCGGTGGATTGGCTATGCTAAATTTCCCCCTAGTGTCCCAAGATGTGTAGATTGGGGGGGATTAGTGGGGTATATATGTGGGGTTATGGGATCGGATGTGGTTAAGATACTCTGTCAGAGAGTCGGTGCAGACTTGATGGGCCAAATGGCCTTCTTCTGCACTGTAAGGATTGTGATAACATGCAGATAATCTGTTTTAGTGATGTCAATAAAGGAATAAGGACACAGGGGAGAACTTCTCTAAGCTACCTTAAAATTGTGCCGCGTGCCATTTATGTTCACATGAGGGCAGATGGGGGCCTCAGTTTTTACAGAGGGTTTACCTCACAGTAACAGACCATTCAGCCCGTCCAGCCTATGCCACAGTTAATGATCCATCCGATCATCTTTGCATCTTGCTCCTCTAATTCAATCATCGCATCCCGCTAATCTCTTCTCCCACATGAGAATGTCAGATCCAAAAGACAGCACCTTGGACAGCCTTTAATATCGGCGGGGGTGGGTATAATACTGGGATATTGGTATAATATCGGCAGCACTCGCAGGGTATAATCATGGGGATAGGGCCTGGGTGGGATTGTTGTTGGTGCAGGCTCGATAGGCCAAATGGTCTCCTTCTGCAGTGTAGGAATTCTACGTGTTAGCTGCTAGCACCCAAGATAACTCCATCCCCAAGTCTACATTATACCCATCTGGGATCCCAAGAATTCCAGATGTGCCAGAAGAACAGGGCATAGTTACAATTTTGTGGCGGGCATCTTCAGTATGGATGCTGGGATGTATTACTTGACAAATATTTGTTTGAAAGCTGCAAGGGGTTGGCAGGACACATGGGGGGGCATGCAAGACTCCAGTTGAAGTAACAGCTGGTCCTTGCAAAAAACTAGAGTTGGCATTTTGGAGGATTAAACTGAAACAGGGAATACAGCATCCAGTACTTGCCTTGTAATCACATAAATTTATTCAATAACCACGTTCCAACTTACTGATCAATATTCTTTTGCTTCTGAGATGAGACTCTTGTACCTTGATTATACAAGTGTTTATTATATAGATTGCATAAGAAGAATCTGGAACATTCTTGCACAAAAACTGGAAGTTTGTTTTTAAATAACATCTCACACTCATTGGCCACCGTGTGTGAATATTATCAAGCAACACAGAAATGAAGGTCCTCAAAGATCCAGATCTGATTGTCACACACACAATGGCCGGCATTTTACTGGCCCGACTGCCACGGGAATTGGAGTGGGCGAGGGACAGACCATGCAAAGGTCCATTGGCCTTGGGCGGGATTTTAGAGTTTCAGGATGAGTGAGGCCATAAAATCCCAGCCAATATTGTATCATGGCTGAACAGAAACATAAGCTGTGCTACTGATGCAGATATTTGGATGTGTTTAATTTGGATCATTTTTGATTATTTATCATAGAATTAGGGTGGTTACAGTACAGGAGGCCATTCAGCCCATTGTATCTGTGCTAGCTCAGAGCAACTTTTGTTTGTATCTTCAGCCGGTTCCCCTTCATGGCTATCAGATTCCCTTCTCAAATTTGATCACACGTCAGCTCAAACTCACCTTTTACAGCCACCAACTGTCTTCAACTCTGACCCAGTGCTGATGACAGCTTATTTGACCTGAAACATTAACTGTTTCTCTCTCCACAAATGCTGCCCGATCTGCTGAGTACTTCCAGCATTTTCTGTTTTTATTTGAAGATTAATTGTTCCAGGAGACAACGGTTATGTGATTGGGAATGGATAATTTGATGAAAATTGCAGACTTATTTTGGGCAGAGGGACACCGCTAGATGTGTGTGATCCAGGACAGCATAAATCTGTCGATATATTTCTTAACTGATCCCCAGTTATTCACAAATGGTTTGACTTCCTTTCAAATGCCACATACAAAAGTGCCTGATATGCTTCAATCCATAAGGTTTATTTATTAGGGTCACAAGTAAGCGTACATTAACACTGCGATGAAGTTACTGTGAAAATCCCCTAGTCGCCACACTCCGGTGTCTGTTCGGGTACACTGAGGGAGAATTTAGCATGGACAACGCACCTAGTCAGCACGTCTTTCAGACTGTGGGAGGAAACCGGAGAACCCGGAGGAGACCCACGCAGACATAGGGAGAAGGTGCAAACTCCGCACAGACAGTGACCCAAGCTGGGAATTGAACCCAGGTCCCTGGCGCTGTGAGGCAGCAGTGATAACCACTGTGCCACCGAGGGAGGTCAGGATTGATATAATAGCCTCAGAATACAGTACCATTTACACATCAGAACTGGATCATTAAAATTTGATCTTTATATCAGTTACCAGCTGAAGTTCTGTGGCAAGGGCACTTTCCAGATTAAGCAGGGTAAAACCAGATTGAAATAAGACAGTGGATGGTGAGGAATACAGCTTTCCATCCTTCGTGGACACAGTACCAGTTGTGTATTTTTAAAAATTCTTTCATGGGATGTGGATGTGGCAAGATCAACATTTACTGCCCATTCCCAATTGCCCTTAAACGGAGTAGCTTACTACAGGAAGCAGAGGGTGGCTCGGTGGCACAGTGGTTGGCACTGCTGCCTCGCAGCGCCAGGGACCCGGGTTCAATTCCCTGCTTGGGTCACTGTCTGTGTGGAGTTTGCACATTCTCTCCGTGTCTGCATGGGTTTCCTCCAGGTGCTCCGGTTTCCTCCCACAGTCCAAAGATGTGCGGGTTAGGTTGATTGGCTATGCTAAAATTGCCCCTCAGTGTCCTGGGATGCGTAGATTAGAGGGATTAGCGGGTAAAATATGTAGGGATATGGGGGTAGCTATGCTGAATTCTCCCTCAGTGTACCCGAACAGGCACCGGAGTGTGGTGACTGGGGGATTTTCGCAATAGCTTCATTACAGTGTTAATGTAAGCCTACTTGTGACTAAATAAACTTTACTTTTCTTACTTTACTTTAGTAAACCACAGTGCTGTTGGTCTGGAATCACGTGTCAGCCAGATCAGGTAAGGACACATTTCCTTCCCCAAAAGGCATTTCTTAGCTCACCAATGTATGCCACAGGATGGTTTCTTTAGTGAAACCATCTACCATGGTGGGATTTGAGCCAGTGACCTGAGCATTGCTCTAGATTTGTGGCTGAGCAGTTCAGTGACCTATACCTCAGACCACAGGAGGAACCCAAGAGAAGATACCAAGATACAATGTATTAATCTTTCCAAAAGCCAGTGACAAAGGTGAGATTCAAACCCAAGCATGCAGAGCGCAATGGATTTGCAGTTAATCACCTTTAACCTCCCAGCCACCTCAATGCTCACTCGTAGTGAGCCAAATGTGTTTTTACGACAACCAATGATAGTTTCATGATTGTCAGTACTGAAGTTAGCTTTGGATTAAAGATTATTCTTTTTAAATTAATCAATTGAATATTATTAATAAATTCAAATTCCACCAGCAGCCATGGTGGGATTCAAACCTCTCTCCCCAGGACATTAGGCTAAGCCTCTGGTACACGAGGCCAGAGATAAAGTTTATTTGTTAGTATCACAAGTAGACTTACATTAACACTGCAACAAAGTTACTGTGAAAATCCCCCTTGTCGCCACACACCGGCGCCTGTTTGGTTACAACAAGGGAGAATTTAGTATGGCCAATGCACCTAACCAGCACGTCTTTCGGACTGTGGGAGGAAACCGGAGAATTCGGAGGAAACCCATGCAGACACGGGGAGAACATGCAGACTCCACACAGTGACCCAAGCCAAGGGAATCAAACCCGGGTCACTGGCGCTGTGAGGCAGCAGTGCTAACTACTGTGCCACCCCCGATGTTACCACTATATCACCATCTCCCCATTTTGTTTTTTACAAGAACCTGACAGTTTCATGACAGATGGTAAGACTATTTCCCGATTCCTCAAACTGCCATAATGGGATTTGAACTCTCATTCTCTCAGGTGTTAATGACGTTTCTGAGTTACTAGCCCAGTAACGTAACCACTCACCAGCATAATTTCTTGAGGAACAAAAGGATGCGAGAGCTGAGGGAGAAAGGAGACAAGAGCAACCCAGCCCTCAGCTATACATCTTAAAAAGCATCAATTAAATTTATTTCGTAGATGTTTCTACAAATATCAGTCATAACATACATCCTTTTAATTTCTCAATTGATACACTATACTCCAACCATTCCTAAACCACTTCTTTCCCCACATCAGTCAAACACCATAAGAATTTTCACCAAATGTTACCCAGGTTTTGAACCTTCAACACAAATGCCAGAATTTTACCGGCATGCCCACCCAGAATCGGGGCAGGTGAGGCTCACAGAACAGCATTCTCCGCAGACCTGAGGGGGGGGATCTTACGAGCCTCAGGCGGGCGAGGCGGTAAAATTCCAGCAAAAATGTTCCAAAGCCAATAATGCAGTTTTTAAGGACTATAAGGTTGTCAGTTATTCAAAACAAGATGTCAATGAGTTTTGTCTAGAAGAGAATTTTCCTCCCAGAAATATTTTAACAGTGTTGTAATAAGCTCAGATTTTTATTCTTTCACCTCTTACATTTCCACTTGACCCCCAGACCGATGCCAAGGGACCTAAGGTGCATCATCAGTTTCACTGTCAAACTCCCAAATGAGGAATTTTTAAATGGAAGAAAATTATTTGAAGATTTCAAACTCAGAATACCGAAGGCATTGCTGAATATTTAGAAGCTGGATTTCAGGTCAGTGCTCATTTAAATAAAAATCAAAGGAAACTAACTTGCGAAAAAAAACCAACTTATTTAGGTGGAATTCAATTGCAATCACTGCATTCATTATGTGAGGTGGAGATGCCAGCGTTGGACTGGGGTGGGCACAGAAAGAAGTCTCACAACATCAGGTTGAAGTCCAACAGGTTCATTTGGAATCACGTGTTCATTACTTGGAACACCATCACTGGCACGGTGGTTAGCACTGCTGCATCACAGCGCCAGGAACCCGGGTTCCATTCCCAGCTTCGGTGACTGTCTGGGCAGAGTTTGCACGTTCTCCCCGTGTCTGCTCCGGTTTCCTCCCACAGTCCGAAAGACGTGCTGATTAGGTGCACTGGCTATGCTAAATTCTCCCTCAGTGTACTTGTACAGGTGCCGGAGTGCAGCGACTAGGGGGATTTTCACAGTAACTTCATTGCAGTGTAAATGTAAGCCTACTTGTGAGTCTAATAACCCCTATGGGTGGCACAGTGGTTAGCACTGCTGCCTCACAGCGCCAGGGACCCAGGTTCGATTCCCGACTTGGGTCACTGTCTGTGTGGAGTTTGCATGTTCTCGCCATGTCTGCGTGGGTTTCCTCCGGGTGCTCCAGTTTCCTCCCACAGTCTGAAAGACACGCTGCTTAGGTGCATTGATCCGAACAGGCACCGGACTGTGGCGACTAGGGGAATTTCACAGTAACTTCATTGCAGTGTTAATGTAAGCCTTACTTGTGACTAATAAATACTTTTTTTTTTAAACTTAAAATTAATTTACTTTTTCTTTATATCTTTTCTCTCTTAATCCAATCTTTCTTTCCCTTTGATTTAAATCTAATTTATGCTTCCCCGTTTATATTCTTGTGGCTGTGAACATTCTTTGATCAGATTGGTTGGAGAGCCATATTTTTGCTCCTCCTGATTACATGTCACCGATCCACCTTCGAGACTGCCACAGTGGATCAAAAATCCCAATTTCCATGGGAGCTATCCATCCTTCTTCAACCTAATTGGAGCTTGGTTCAGGAAATGGAGCATGAACGGCAGGACATGTTTTGGTATCTACATTCATAAGTTTCAAGCTGGGAATTCAGCTTTTCTTACTATGAAAAATCAGGGGATGTAGTTACTAAAGCAACTCGCCATGGAGATTTACTTTTTATTAAAATGTTGATACAGGTAGGGCGTACCTTCCAGCCAAATGGTTGATAATAAGCACATTTTACTGCAATATTTTTAGTCAGCTGAAGAAACTGCATATGGAAATAAAGCAGCTTTGCACAAACTCAAATCTCTGGGCAACGCAAGAATTTATTTTTTTTAAGCGTTTCTTAGTGACTTTCAACAAAAGTGGATCAATTCAATTTGAATCTGCTGGTCAAATCACAAATGATTTGTGCAACACAGATTATTGCAGCAATACATTTATCATTTTGTTTGCATAAAGACCTCTCGGGCATAAATTCCAAACTCCAACAACAAGTAGAAAGTAGTCACTAATAAATCCAATAGGGGATTCAAAATATGCTACCAGCAGAAGAAAGAGACCAATAGCATAGATATATTTAATAGCAAAATGCATAGGCACACATGGGAGAAAGGAATATAAAGCTATGTTGATGGACTTGGATGAAGGGTGGGAGATGGCTCATTTGGAGTATAAACACTGACATAGAACTTTTGTGCTGTTTCTGTGCTGTGAATACTTCATGCATGGTTTGAACTAGCAGGTCTCCGGCAGCATCATTAGAAACGGAGGGCTGAAAATAGAAGAACAACTGCTTTCATCGGGACTGCTACTAGTGAGAAAGGATACTTAGCTTGGTCTTGGTGCACTTACACCTGTGAGCACACTAAGTCTGTGGGGAGAGACACTATATGTAGAATTTAGTATGTGACATGAAGTTCTGGCAGCAGCAAGAATGGGAAGTGCTGTGGGTAGCCTGTCTTCTACAAGTGAATTCCATTCTGCTCAGGAAGTCACTGCAGCAAGGTAGAAACAAAAGGAAAGAGCAAAAAGGTAAAAAGTAAATTGCCATTGCAACTCTTGGCATTACTGAACTATTGAGATACGGATGACTTTAAAACTTTATTTCCAATACCTGATTTTTCCAAGTCTATTTACGACCAAAAATTAAAGTAAAGAAGAAATTCAGTTGAATATGTGCATCTTGACATTTACACACAACTTTTGTTTTAAATATATTCCCATTTCATCAGAAATTTAAACAAGTATAGAAAAAAGTACAATCTTGTTTTTGCTTTACAAACTAGGACTTAAGACGATATGAAGTAACCGGTCAAACACACACACAATGTCACAATATTTCTTACTGGCCTCCTTATTTCCTTGCAGATAGTCTTGTTAAAATAAAGCTATAGCTCATCATGTTTCAATGGTTCGGCGCTGGGTTTGATAAAGACACCCTCCATTACAGTCCAGTAGTTGTTGGCACTGGGGTTGAACGTTCCATGAACCTCAAGCTGGCCTCGGATCGGGAGACCATACTGCTCTCCAGTTATTGTTAGAAAGACCTGGGTGCCTGCATGCTTGAAGCGTACATCGTCATCTCGCTCCCAACTCATTCCGCTGCATTGCACCACCCAAACATCCAAGTCATCTCCTTCTCCATTCTCACCAAAAGCACTTACTTCCTACATGGCAAAATAATACAAGGTTAGCACAATCAATTATACCCTAGAAAAGCAGGTGGTGAAATCTGCATTCAATGAAAAAAAATCTGGAATGGAAAGTCTAACGACGACCATGAAACTATTATCGATCGTCATAAAAACCATCTGGTTCATTAATGTTCTTTAGGGAAGGAAACCTGTCGTCCTTACCTAGTCTGGCCTACATGCAACTCCAGACCCACAGCAATGTGGTTGACTCTTAAATACCCATCCGAAATGCAGGGCAATTAGGAACCAGCAATAGATGCTGGCCCAGCCAGCAACGTCCACGTCCCATGAGTGAATTTTAATAAGTTAAACCTCCACTCAAGATAAACCGATGGTAAAAACTAGTATGTTTTTGTAATTCTTTTGTGAAATATGGGCATCGCTGGTACATCATTTGATGTCCATCCCCAACTGTTCTCAAGAAGGTGGTAGTCTTCTTGAACTGAGTATGGTCATGGAATGGCTGGTAGGAAGTGCATACTAGTTGTAGGTGATATCTTTCTGTTGAGACATTAAAACCAAGGCCATATCTTTTCCTCTCAAATGAGTGTAAGTGATCCCACTTAACTTCCAAAAGATAATGGGAGCTTTCCACTGTATCTTGACCAATATTTGTTGCTCAACATCACTACAACAGATTATCTGGTCATTATCACTTCTACATCTGCAGCCTTGCCACATTTCCTACATTCCAACAATACCTAAACAACAGCAGTACTTCAATGGCTGCAAAGCACAGGAGACATTGAAATTGAGAACAGCACAACATACATGGAAGTTTTTGTTTTAAATTTAGTCAGTGTTGTTCCTTTTATTCATTCATTCATAAGTTGTTGATTGCTCTGTATCACATAATGGCCATCATCTGAAGAATGCAGATTCACGTGGGAGAATAGCAAGACAAGTATAAGATTACCATACACGGTGTATGGACTAACAAGTTTCAGGAATGGGAGAGATAAAATCTGTGCCTGTACTGGACTGAACAAAAAAGATGTTTGTCTAGTAATGAAGGCAAGTTGCCACTCTTCAACTCAATAATTTTCATAAGGAAATTGGGAAGAGAGAGCAAGTTATAGCAAAAGTCTTTTTAACTGAACAAAGGCAACATTATTTATAGCCAATGCAATGGTTTCGGCTATCATGACCTACATGCTAACCCCTGAACTACAGCTTTGCATTTTGCAAATCAATATACCTGGTTTCCAGAGAGGGGTGACACAAAGTGATGACTGTGTAGGTTTCTTCCAGTGTTGACATGTGTCAGCCGTATTGACTGGCCACATTTGATGGGTATTCCTCGCTGGCAAACCTGGCCTGGCTTTCCTCTCACTGTCCAGTAGCTGTTACTGTCGTCAGACGCATCCACCCCAGTCACAGACTGCTGGCCACTTCCTTTTGAGAAGGAAAGAGTGATTGTAGCATGTACATTATTTCAGTGCAACTTTGAAAAGCTAGGAAACAATTACTACAACAAGTACGTAAAAAAAAGTAGGAACTTTAAAAATAATTTTACAAAAATTATTCCACAATTTCCTCTTCCCTAATTGTCATTGTTCAATATGTACGTCACTCCCTGAAACTCAAAACCTGAGAATCACAAAATGGTTAAAGCACTAAAAAGGAGGCCATTCAGCCTGACATGTTCGTACTGGCCCTCTGAAAGAACATTCGCCTAGTTCCATTCCCCTACCTACTTTGTGCAAAATTAAACCTGTGACAATACTGGAAACAGCTGGAATGGAAAATCTTCCCATGGTCAGTATTTCACAGACAGGAGAAGAGGACTGGACAGAGTAAACATGTGGTGGATGGGATGTGAAAGCTCTGGCAATATAAAGTGAGTAAGAGTTTTAACAACACCAGGTTAAAGTCCAACAGGTTTATTTGAGAGCACAAGCTTTCGGAGTGTTGCTCCTTCTTCAGGTGAGCGACACTCCGAAAGCTTGTGCTACCAAATAAACCTGTTGGACTTTAACCTGGTGTTGTGAAACTTCTTACTGTGCTCACCCCAGTCCAATGCCGAAGTGAGAACAGAGAGGACTATTCAGGTGGTTGGTATATTGGAAGAAGTTTAACAACACCAGGTTAAAGTCCAACAGGTTTATTTGGTAGCAAAAGCCACACAAGCTTTCGAGGCTCTGAGCCCCTTCTTCAGGTGAGTGGGAATTCTGTTCACAAACAGAACTTATAAGACACAGACTCAATTTACATGAATAATGGTTGGAATGCGAATACTTACAACTAATCCAGTCTTTAAGAAACAAAACAATGGGAGTGGAGAGAGCATCAAGACAGGCTAAAAAGATGTGTATTGTCTCCAGACAAGACAGCCAGTGAAACTCTGCAGGTCCACGCAACTGTGGGAGTTACAAATAGTGTGACATAAATTCTGATTCTAGGATCGCATGATAAAGACTCAGGAGGAAAAAAGCAGAAATATTTATGTGAAATAGTGTGACATAAACCCAATATCCTGGTTGAGGCCATCCTTGTGTGTGCGGAACCTGGCTATCAGTTTCTGCTCCGCGACTCTGCGCTGTCGTGTGTCGCGAAGGCCGCCTTGGAGAACGCTTACCCGAATATCAGAGGCCGAATGCCCGTGACCGCTGAAGTGCTCCCCAACAGGAAGAGAACAGTCTTGCCTGGTGATTGTCGAGCGGTGTTCATTCATCCGTTGTCGCAGCGTCTGCATAGTTTCCCCAATGTACCATGCCTCGGGACATCCTTTCTTGCAGCGTATTCCGCACACACAAGGACGGCCTCAACCGGGATATTGGGTTTATGTCACACTATTTCACATAAATATTTCTGCTTTTTTCCTCCTGAGTCTTTATCATGCGATCCTAGAATCAGAATTTATGTCACACTATTTGTAACTCCCACAGTTGCGTGGACCTGCAGAGTTTCACTGGCTGTCTTGTCTGGAGACAATACACATCTTTTTAGCCTGTCTTGATGCTCTCTCCACTCCCATTGTTTTGTTTCTTAAAGACTGGATTAGTTGTAAGTATTCGCATTCCAACCATTATTCATGTAAATTGAGTCTGTGTCTTATAAGTTCTGTTTGTGAACAGAATTCCCACTCACCTGAAGAAGGGGCTCAGAGCCTCGAAAGCTTGTGTGGCTTTTGCTACCAAATAAACCTGTTGGACTTTAACCTGGTGTTGTTAAACTTCTTACTGTGTTTACCCCAGTCCAACGCCGGCATCTCCACATCATGGTATATTGGAGTCAGGGATAAAGTAAAACCTTACAGGTAATCACAAGGAGTATTTAAGAGGGATCCTGGGATGACAGAAGGTTGGAGGACCAGAAAGAAACAGGAGGAGGAGTTTCTGAAGTCTTGGCTTCCAAGAAAGGGATGGTATCTCATGCCACAGGCTATTAAGGTGATAGGAATATGGTACTTTCCCTCTAGTCTTAGGAAATACTGAACAATTCAGAACATTCAGCAAGGAGATGAAGCTGCATTACAATGTGTTCAAGGAAACAGATCTAGGTCCCAGCATTGGCAAAAGGCAGTCAGATCTGAGCATGAAGCATCAGAGAGATACTAGAAATATTTTTAAATGCAATGTTCAATAATATGGTAAATTCATCAGTATTAGAGTTGCTCACATTTCAATAGCATTTCATGCAAAGTAAACCAAAAAAAGTAGGAATTTCTCCAGTTGGCTAAAAAAAAAACTTCTCTCCAAATGCAGGTTTGAACTTTAAAGCCACATCACACCCCCATTTCTCTGAGGTATGAAACCTGGAATCAAATCTTGCAAAGCTTACAACCGTTTCATTAAACAATGAATTTGCATGGATTTTTAGTTGAAGAAGATTATAAAATCTAAAAACGAGACTTTGATTTGACCTTACCACTCAGCAAATTGGATGCTTTGCTTTAGTAGCGCTACGAGGAAGCTCTTATTCAAATAACTACACGTCCATCCGAAACAAAAGAGGGGAAGAAAGGTGACCAAAAAAGCACTGCCAAAAATAGCACAAGCGAAAAAAAAGCATTTGCAGCAACATCTACTCAAAAAACACAATTCGGAACACTCAATGTAACATCTGGAGTGAAAAGGCTCAACAAGCAAACACCATTCCCAGTTATTTTGCCATGGACTTCACATCTATTAACAGTACCACTGGATTCCTGCTTCCATTACTCTTCCCCCCTCCCCCCCCCCCCCCCCCCCCCCCCCCGCCCTTGCAAAAAATAAACAACAGCAGTTATTATTCATAGAATACCTCAAAGACTTCCTGGCCAGCTTGGTTCTCCTTTTAAAAGGTGTCAACTGACTACTAATTTACCAGCTGCTATGGGAGTCTGTTCAGCATCTCCGTGTATCCGACAAGAAGCTACTGTTTGAGGTGCAGGTTCCACATTCTTAACACTTTCTGGGCAAATACATTTCTCCTCAACCCCTTAATTAATTTACTAATTAACTAATACTTATGGACACAATTTGTCTCCCTCACACAAGTGGAAACATCTATGTCTACCCTATTCATCATTATAAGGATGTCTCTCAGACTCCTGACCCTTCTCTTATCTAGGGATAAGATACAACTAACTCTTGTAAATCATTCCCCAGCCAGAATCTGAACCCAACTTCATAGAATCCCTACAGTGCAGAAGAGGCCATTTGGTTCATTTAATCTGCATCGACGCTCTTGACAGAGTATATTACCCAGGCCCTCTTCCCTGCCCTATCCCCATATCCCCACACATTTCCCATGGCTAATCCATCTAACCTACACATTGTGGAACACTAGGGGGCAATTTTGCAATGGCCAATCCATCTAACCTGCACATCTTTGGACTGTGGGAAGAAACTGGAGCACCCGGAGGAAACCCACGCAGACACAGGGAGAATATGCTAACTACACTCAGACAGTCACCCAAGGACGGATTGAACCCAGGTCCCTGGAGCTGTGAGGCAGCAGTGCTGACCACTTTGCCACCCTTCTATGCATAGTATTCCACATGTTGACACAAGTTTAACACAACTTTACTGCTTTTCGATTCTAATCCTCCCAAAAAGGAATGATCTCACACTTACCCAAATTGAAGTTTATTTGCCAATTATATACTCATGCTGCAAGTTTAATATCTTCTTGCATTTTGTCAGCCAGTTTGGATACTGTAAATGAGCTAACTTCAGAACAAGGTCACGGCTGACAATCTCCCACCCAACTTAAACAACCAGCCTTGCAAACTTTGACTCTATGCTATCAAATTCTTATGGTCAGGCACAAAGCACCAGTCAGAAAAATTCTATCCAAGTGGCAGATCTTATCTGCTTCGACCACTACTTTCTTTGATATTTTTGATTTGAATCAGTACACAGAATTCTGGAATAAATTCAGTTAACCTGCAGTAAGAGAACAGATTGTTCCAGCAAGGACCAAGTGTTCCTTCTCTCACACATTAGAGCTCCTTTGCCACCTGTACCATTCCAGATTTTAAAGCAAGAAATCAAATGAACAGATGATTCCGTAATAGCTGGATTACAAGTAAAACGCTTGCTCAGAGCTTCATTAACCATACACCTTTATAATAAACACATGGCTTATGTACACCTCATGGACTGCAACAGCTCAACATCCCCTTGAAGGGCAATAAATGCTGGTCTGCCCAGGATTGTTCATCGCATGAACACATTATTAAATAAATGTTTTGAAATAATGAGCTGGAAAGTATGCCAGGTTCCACCTGCACACTGACAACTCGAATTCATAACCACTTCCCTGGACCTCTCCACTGATTTGTCAAACTGTTCATGTGAATGTCCTTCTTTCTACTCACGGATGTAGGGATTCTACATTCGTGTGTGGAACTTTTCTCCAATTCCACATTAAGGAGGACATCAACCCTTGCCACCACCCTGCCCGCTGTCTCAGGAAGGTCACAAAGGGTACCATTGAATCCTGAGCTCAGCTTCTGACCCCATTGTCTCTCTCTCTCTCTCTCTCTCACACAACTTCTAGAATTGGCACCTTTTCTCCTGAGGGGTACTAGAATTGGTATCATGTTCCTTGGGGGGTGTACCAGAATTGGCACCATTTCCCCAGGCGGGCAGTACTAGAATTAGCACCATTCCCCTGGGTGGGGTGTTAAAGATGTGGAGATGCCGGCGTTGGACTGGGGTAAACACAGTGAGAGTTTTAACAACACCAGTGGATATCCACTCCATCTGACAAAGGAGCAGGGCTCCGAAAGCTAATGGCATTTGCTACCAAATAAACCTGTTGGACTTTAACCTGATGTTGTTAAAATTCTTACTGGTATATTAAAATCAGCACCATTTCCCCAAAAGGTACTAGAATGGGCACCATTTCCCCAGGGAGGGGGTGGGTACTAGAATGGGCACCATTTCCCCAGGGAGGGGGTGGGTACTAGAACGGGCACCATTTCCCCAAGGGAGGGGGTGGGTACTAGAACGGGCACCATTTCCCCAAGGGAGGGGGTGGGTACTAGAATGGGCACCATTTTTACCCGGGGGGGGTGCTAGAACTGGCACCCGCTCAGTCAGGGCTCCTCATCACTCCCCAGTGAACAAACCCGCGACAGGTCGACAGCTGTGATGCCTCTCCCGGTGAATCAGCCCCCGGGACGGCGCTGTTCGGCAGTGTGGGGCTTCGCCGTTGAGGAGAGCGAGCGGGAGCATCCGGCCGCCACTTACCCGAGCCGTACTTCACATCGTGGGAGTGCAGGCGGACGTTGTATTGGTTGTTGAGCAGCTTGATCACGGAGCCGCAGGTGACATACTGCAGGTCGGTGGCGGCGGCCGGGGCCAGCAGCAGCGCGCAGAGGGGGGCGAGGACCAGCGCGGAGCTCCAAGCTGAGACCACGACCGTTACCATCGCGCGCCCGGGCCGGCCGGCTGTCCCTCAGCCCCTGTCTAACTGCCCCTCCACAGCCCCGCCCCCAGAACCCCGGGGCCAATCACAAACTGCCAGCAGCAGGTCGGGGGGGCGTGGCCAGGAGAGCGCGGCCTCCCACCGGTCCAGATCCTCTCTGATTGGACAGTCCGACCGGCCCCGCCCCCTCCCCCGGGTCCAGCCCCTCTCTGATTGGACAGTCCCCCGGCAGCACTGACGACTCGTGCCACTATTGGTCTGTCATGTCCGTCACTCAATCCTCACCGCGCCAATCAGGGGTGAGAGGGTGGGTACCAGGCAGGGGGTTCTCTTCCTTCATTGGACGGTGTTCGGATGGGCGGAGCCTCGTGCCGCTGTCACTCACACCGGCCGGGCAGCGCGCGCTGGTCGCACGTCGACGCTTCCTATTGGGCCTTCAATTTGGGAGCGGTCGGTGATAGGCTAAGGAAAGGACCAATGGCCTGAACGCTTGGGCAAGGTACCTGGTTCAGCAGGTTGTCCCGCCTGAGGCAGTGCCGCCCTGCCGCAGCAGCCACCTCCCATATAGACAACATTAAACACCGCTATCCTCTCAGCTCCATGTAAAATATATTATTTTTTGAAATATTATTTATTAGTGTCACAAGGAGGCTTACATTAACACTGCAATGAAGTTACTGTGAAAATGAGTTTAAAAGTTTAAACATTTGGGGGTGGCACAGTGGTTAGCACTGCTGCCTCACAGCGCCCGGGACCCGGGTTTGATTCCCGGCTCAGGTCACTGTCTGTGTGGAGTTTGCACGTTCTCCCCGTGTCTGCGTGGGTTTCCTCCTCCAGGTGCTCCGGTTTCCTCCCACACTCCAAAGATGTGCGGGTCAGGTGGATTGGCCATGCTAAATTGCCCCTTAATGTCAGGGGGATTAGCAGGGTAAATATGTGGGGTTAGGAGGATAGGGCTTGTGGTTGGGGTGCAGGCTCGATGGGCCAAATGGCCTCCTTCTGCACCGTAGGGATTCTATGATTCTATGAAGAACAGCTTCTTCCCAGCTGCCGGCGGACTTTCTGTAACTGCAACAGGTGCTTCTGTGAGACAGCACTGTGCCACCCATGTTCACTTTCATTATGTATTGTCTTTCCAACCAGATATGTGCCCACTGGAAATATTGTGGAAGCAATGTGTGTGTGAAGCAGTGTGTGTGTGTGTGAACACATATACACACACTCACTCATAATAGATGAGTGAGTGAGTGAGCATCCCAAAACAGGGAATGAATCTGGCACACACAGAGACCCACACACACAAACACAAACACACACATGCACACACACACACACTCTGGGCTGCATTTTACCATTTTCATTCTAAGTGCTGGGCAGACATGAAACTGGGAGTGTTTCAGATCCGACTTTTAGACCCGTTCTCAGACACCCCCATTCACACTCTGCCTGAAAAAATAGCAGCAATTCTGATCAGTCTGTGTGGAGTCTGTACATTCTCCTCATGTCTGCGTGGGTTTCCTCCAGGTGCTCCGGTTTCCTCCCACATTCTGAAAGACGTGCTGGTTAGGATGCATTGACCCAAACAGGCGCCAAAGTGTGGCAACCAGTGGAATTTCACAGTAACTTCATTGCAGTGTTGGAATGTAAACCTGGGGCAGTGCTGAGGCAGAGCAGCCACCTTTCATATATACAACATTAAACACCTCAACCCTCTCAGCTCGATGTAAAATATATGATTTTTTATTATTATTTATTAGTGTCACAAGGAGGCTTACTGCAATGAAGTTACTGTGAAAATGAGTTTAAAGTTTAAACATTGGGGTGGCACGGTGGCACAGTGGTTAGCACTGCTGCCTCACAGCGCCAGGAACCCGGGTTCGATTCCCGGCTTAGGCTTCCTCCCACAGTCCAAAGATGTGCGGGTCAGATGGATTGGCCATGCTAAATTGACCCTAATGTTAGGTGGTTAGTAGGGTAAATAAGTGGGGATTGTGGTCGGTGCAGACTCGATGGGCCAAATGGCCTCCTTCCGCATTTAGGGATTCTATGATTCTATGGATAAAAGCAAATTACTACGGATGCTGGAATCTGAAACCAAAAGAGAAAATGTTGGTAAGTCTCAGCAGGTCTGGCAGCATCTGTAAAGAGAGAAAAGAGCTAATGTTTCGAGTCCAGATGACCCTTTAGAATCCCACAGTGCAGAAGGAGGCCATTCGGCCCATCGAGCCTGCACCAATGACAATCCCACCCAGGCCCTACTCCCCTTACCCCACATATTTACCTTGCTAACCCACCACTCTCGAGTCAATTTAGCATGGCCAATCAACCTAACCCGCACATCTTTGGAGTGTGGGAGGAAACCCACGCAGACACAGGGAGAATGTGCAAACTCCACACAGACAGTGACCCGAGGCCAGAATTGAATCCAGGTCCCTGGCATTGTGAGGCAGCAGTGCTAACCACTCTGCCATCGTGCTGCCCAAGGCTTTGACAAAGGATCATCTGGATTCAAAACATCAACTCTTTTCTTTCCTTACAGATGCTGCCAGATCTGCTGAGATTTTCCAGCATTTTCTCTTTTGGTTAAAAGTTTAAAGTTTATTTTATTCTTGTCACAAGTTTTGTTACTAGTAGGTCTACATTAACACTGCAAAGAACTGTCCTGGTCCCCTATGCTGACACTATAATTAAGAAAGCCCAACAATGCCTCTACTTTCACAGAAGACTAAGGAAATTTGGTATGTCAGCTATGACCCTCACTAACTTTTTTAGGTGCCCCATAGAAAGCATTCTTTCTGGTTGTATCACAGCTTGGTATGGCTCCTGCTCTGCCCAAGACTACAAGAAACTACAAAAAGTCATGAATGTAGCCCAATCAATCGCCCAAACCAGCCTCCCATCCAATGACTCTACACTTCCCGCTGCCTTGGAAAAGCAGCCAGCATAATTAAGGACCCCACGCACCCCGGACATTCTCTCTTCCACCTTCTTCCATCGGGAAAAAGATACAGAAGTCTAAGGTCACTTAGCAACCGACTCAAGAACAGCTTCTTCCCTGCTGCCGTCAGACATTGAAAACAATCCTGGTTTATTCAACCTCTCCTCATAGCCACCACCCTCGATACCAGACAACATTCTGGTGAACCTTCTTTGCACTCTCTCCAAAGCTTCCACCTCCTTTTGGTAGTGCGGCGACCAGAACTGCACGCAGTACTCCATATACGGCCTAACCAAGGTTTTATTTGGCTGCAACATGATTTGCCAACTGTTGCTCTCTTGTTTTTGTTTCAGATTCCAGAATTCACAGTAATTTGTCTTTATGAAGAGAGACTGGTTAGGCTGGGGTTGTTTTCCTTGGAGGAGAGAAGGCTGAGGGAGGACCTGATTGAGGTGTACAAAATTATGAGGGACATGGACATGGTAGATAGGAAGAAATTTGCCCCATAGTAGGGGTGTCAACAACCAGGGGTCTTAGATTTCAGGCAAGGGACAGGAGATATTGAGGGGATTTGAGGAAAACAATTTTTCACTCAGAGGGTGGTGAAAATCTAGAACTGACTGCCTGAAAGGGTGGGAGAGGTGGGAACCCTCACAACATTTCAGAAGCATTTAGATGAGCACTTGAAATGCCATAGCTTACAAGGATACGGACCAAGTGCTGGAAAATGGGATTAGAATAGATAGATGTTTATTGGCCAGCGCAGACACAGTGGGCCAAAGGGGCTCTGTGCTGTAAATCTCTCTGACTCTATCCCATGGCCCTATTTTGAACAAAAAACTGCCAAACTACCTTGACCAATATTTATCCATCAAACAACATCGGTCAAAAAAATCCAATCATCCTGCATTGCCATCGAATCCCAACAGTGCAGAAGGAGGCCATTCTGCCCATCGATTCCTCCCCCCATAACCCTGCACATTTACCATGCCTAATTCGCCTAACCTACACATCTCTGGACACAAAGATGTAACTTAGCATGGCCAATTCACCTAACCTGCACATCTTTGGGAGGAAACTGGAGCACCTGAAGGAAATCCACGCAGACACGGGGAGAACATGCAAACTCCACGCAGACAGTCACCCAAGGCTGGGATCGAACCTGGGTCCCCAGCACTATGAGGCAGTAATGCTAACAACTGCGCCACCGTGCCACCCACACCTTTGCCATTTGTGGCACCATGCCGTGCTAAGATTAGGTGTAGGTTTTTCTACTTCTCATCAAAAACAAAAGAAAAATCTTACATTATAGATGATCTGAATTGGGAGGAAGTTGGCACCAATATGGAATATGAATTAATTACTTCAAAAAGTTGCATATTGACAACACTGAGATGTCCTGAGATCATGAAAGGCATTTTATAAATGCAAACCTCTCCTCTGTAAAGTTTAAAGTCCTGGGGGAACATATGCTTTTGAGCAGGGTTGACAGCCCACATATTACAATGCAGGAGGTATCATAATTAGGATTGTGGGATAGGTAGGGTTGACTTGAGTTGAGTATGTTTGCCTGTCTATCATTGAGTCATAGAGTCATAGAGGTTTACAGCGTGGAGACAGGCCCTTCGGCCCAACTTGTCCATGTTGCCCCCTTTTTAACCCCTAAGCCAGTCCCAGTTGCCAGCGTTTAGCCCATATCCTTCTATAGCCATCTTACCCATGTAACTGTCTAAATGCTTTATAAAAGACAAAGTTGTACCAGCCTCTACTACTGCCTCTGGCAGCTTGTTCCAGACACTCACCACCCTCTGTGTGAAAAAATTGCCCCTCTGGACACTCTTGTATCTCTCCCCTCTCACCTTAAACCTATGCCCTCTAGTTTTAGACTCCCCTACCCTTGGGAAAAGATGTTGACTTTTTTTCCCCTTCATTATTTTATAGACCTCTATAAGATCACCCCTAAGCCTCCTACGTTCCAGGGAAAAAAGTCCCAGTCTATCCAGCCTCTCCTTATAACTCAAACCATCAAGTCCCAGTAGCATCCTAGTAAATCTTTTTCTGCACTCTTCCTAGTTTATGTTTCTGTGTAGATTACCTAAACTGTGAAAGGCATTTTGCTGAAGACTTTTATACCTATGCTTTATTGAGAAATTTAAGCATAACATGCACTTCCTATTAGATTGATCCATCTTGCTTTATTTTATTTACACCAGTCATGGCAGCAGGACACCAATGCAGATCAGACCCTCTATGATCCTGTGTATAAGCTTGACCTGAGCCTGAAACATTTAACTCAAATATGAAAATATAACAGTTTACACTGAAACATTATTGATGATTTTATTTCCTTAAATCTGCAAGGACTCTCTTGAGTGCTTTTTTAGTTAAGTTGCATTTGAAAGACCTGGGGCTCACTGGTTTCCCATCCTGATGAGAACTCATCATTTCTCGCTTGTTGAATGGCATGGTCAACTTGCACATTACTATTATAAAATGCAGCGTGAATTTCTGCTGTATTTCTCTTCATGTTGAAATACCTTGACTTGAAGTCACAGAGGTTTACAGGCTGGAAACAGGTCCTTCGGCGCAACTTGTCCATACTGCCCAGTTTTTAAATCCCTAAGCTAGTCCCAATTGCCCGCATTTGGCCCATATCCCTCTATAGCCATGTAACAGTCTAAAAGACAAAATTGTACCCACCTCTACTACTGCCTCTGGCAGCTCATTCCAGACACTCACCACCCCCTGTGTGAAACAAATTGTTCCTCTGGACCCTTTTGTATCTCTCCCCTTTCACCTTAAACCCATGCCATCTAGTTTTAGACTCCCCTACCTTTGGGAAAAGATGTTGACCATCTAGCTGATCTATGCCCCCTCATTATTTTATAGGCCTCTATAAAATCACCCCTAAGCCTCTTATGCACCAGGGAAAAAAGTCCCAGTCTATCCAGCCTCTCCTTATAACTCAAACCATCAAGGCCTGGTAGCATCCTAGTATATCTCTTCTGCACTCTTTCTAGTTTAATAACATCCTTTCTATAATAGGGTGACCAGAACTGTACACAGTATTCCAAGTGTGGCCTTACTCAATGTCTTTTACAACTTCAACAAGACGTCCCAACTCCTGTATTCAATGTTCTGACCAATGAAACCAAGCATGTGAAAAGCTTTTTCACCATCCTGTCCACCTGTAACTCCACTTTCAAGGAGCTATGGACCTGAACCCTTAGATCTCTTTGTTCTATAACTCTCCCCAACACCCTACCATTAACTGAGTAAGTCCTGCCCTGGTTCAATCAACCTGAATGTATCACCTCGTATTTAAATAAATTAAACTCCATCTGCCATTCGTCAGCCCACTGGCCCAATTGATCAAGATCCCGTTGCAATCCTCGATAACCTTCTTCACTGTCCACTATGCCACCAATCTTGGTGTCATCTGCAAACTTACTAACCATGCCTCCTATATTCTCATCCAAATCATTGATATAAACAAATAACTGGACCCAGCACTGATCTCTGAGGCACACCGCTGGTCACAGGCCTCCAGTTTGAAAAACAACCACCTGTTGGTTGTCTTCTGTCATCAAGCCAATTTGTATCCAATTGGCTACCTCACCCTGGATCCCATGAGATTTAACCTCATGGAACAACCTACCATGTGGTACCTTATCAAAGGCCTTGCTAAAGTCCATGTAGACAACATCAACTGCACTGCCCTCATCGACCTTCTTGGTTACCCCTTCAAAAAACGCAATCAAATTTGTGAGACATGATTTTCCACTCACAAAGCCATGCTGACTGTCCCTAATCAGTCCTTGCCTCTCTAAATGCCTGCAAATCCTGTCTCTCAGAATACTTTCGAACAACTTATCCACTACAGACGTTAGGCTCTCCGGCCTGTAGTTCCGAGGCTTTTCCCTGCAGCCCTTCTTGAACAAAGGCACAACATTTGCCACTTCTCCAATCTTGAGGCACCTCACCTGTGGCTGTCGATGATTGAAATATCTCTGCTAGGGGACCCTCAATTTCCTCTCTCGCCTCCCACAACGTCCTGGGATACACTTCCAGGTCCCGGGGATTTATCTACCTTGATGCGCTTTAAGACTTCCAGCATCTCCTTCTCTGTAATATGAAAAGCAAAGGCTGCGTTCTTGTAATTTTATGTAGATTGTCGTACTATCAGCGTGAATTCAGACTCTTACATATGACCCTCACAGCTTTGACACTTAAACAACAACAAAAGCTTGTATTCACATAGCAACTTTAAAGTAATCAAACATTTCAATGTGCTTTACGGAAGCATGATAAAACAAAGCACAGCACCAGGCCAATAAGGTGATGTTAGATCAGATGAGCAAAAGTTTGGTCCGAGAGATATGTTTTAAGGTGTGAATTAAAGAAGGGGAGTAAAGCAGAGCGGTTTAGGGTGGGAATCCCAGGATTTAGGGCCTAGACAATTGAGGGCACTGCCATCAATTGTGGACTGATTAAAATCGGGCTTGTTCAGGAGGCCAGAATTGTGTGAGCACAGATATCTTGGAGAGCGTGGGACTGAACGCTGAAAGACGTTACAGAGGTAGGGAGGGGTTAAGCCCTGAACAGATTTGAAAACAAGGATAAGAATTTTAAAATCAAACATTGTGTGACTGGAAGCCAGTGTCGGTGAGTGAGCACAGCAGTGAACAGGAATAGGATGCAAGTTAAATCATGGGCAGCAGAATTTTGGATGACCTGAATGTTATGGATGGCAGGATGTGATAGACCACCTCAAAGTGCATTAGAATCATCAACTCTGGAGGCAACAAAGGCATCAATGAGGGTTTCGGAAGCAGATGAGGTGAGACAAGCAAAATCAGGGTGGAAATAGGCAGTGTTAGTGGTGGCATAAATACATGGTTGGAAGCTTAACTCAGGGTCAAATATGGCACCAATATCTATGAACAGTCTGGTTTACTACCAGAGTCATAGAATAAAATCATAGAATCCCTCCAGTACAGAAGGAGGCCATTCAGCCCATCTAACCTGCACCGACAACAATCCCACCCAATCCCCATAACCCCACATATTTACTCTGCTAGTCCCCCTGACACTAAGGGGCAATTCAGCATGGCCAATCCACCTAACCCGCACATCTTTGGACTGTGGGAGGAAACCGGAGCACCCGGAGGAAACCCACGCAGACACGGGGAGAACGTGCAAACTCCATCCAGACAGTGACCCAAGCCGGGAATCAAACCCGGGTCCTTGGCGCTGTGAAACAGGAGTGCTGACCACTATGCCACCGTGCCGCCTTAATCTTGTCAGGAAGAGGGATAGAGTCAATAGTTAGAGGACCAAAAACAATTACCCCAGTCTTCCCATAGTTGATTGAAGGAAATGTCTGCTCATCCACTACTGAATGTCGGATAAGCAGTCTGATAGCTTAGCAACAGTGGAGGAGTTGAGAGAGGTGATGCTGGGGAAAAGATGGGTGTCATCAGCATACATGTGGAAACTAACACTGTGCTCCCAGATGATGCCCCAAAGGGGAGGGTGGTGGGTGGGGGGAGCGGGGGTGTGGCGGGGGGGGGGGGGGGGGGGGGTGCAGTTTGGGAGTGTATGTGTGCGTGTGCGTGTGTGTGTGTGCAACAAATAGATTTTTACCTTTATAGATGTAAACTTTAAATTAAGAACTCCCCCTTGAATTTTAGAAAGCTAACATTTAATTGAAGATTAAACAAGAAAGACAAACGCTGATGATGACAGTTTTCCTTTAATGAAGAGACCGAGGTGAAAGGAAGAGCTCACGGAAGAGAAGGCTGCAAAGCTCTGAAAGTGTGAAACAAGCGGACGAAGCAATGATTTCTATGATTAGAGAAAATAAAGTCAGATGGAAGCAATTAGAAGATGAGGATTAGGTTTTGGAAGCCTGACAATTGTTGGGAAGGGAATGGAGAGGAATTAAACTGGTTTAAGCCCCTGAGGAGAAAGAGGGAATCAAAGAAGGATGCCCTTGCCACCGAGGGAGTACAGCGAAGGTTTACCAGGCTGATTCCTGGGTTGGCAGGTCTGTCATATGAGGAGAGACTAAGTCAGTAAGAATTATATTCACTGGAGTTTAGAAGAGTGAGAGGGGATCTCATAGAAACTTAGAAAATTCTAACAAGGTTTATCCAATAACCATCCAAATGGTTATTGGATAAACATATGGATGATATTGGAATAGTGTAGATTAGAGGGGCTTTAGATTGGTTCTACTGGTCGGCGCAACATCGAGGGCCGAAGGGCCTGTACTGCACTGTAACGTTCTATGTTCTCTATGTTCTATGTTAGTCAGTATAGATTCAGAAAGAATGTTCCCAATAGTGTGGGGGAGTCCAGAACTAGGGGTCATAGTTTGAGGATAAAGTTAACTTATTAGTCACAAGTAAGGCTTACATTAACACTGCAATGAAGTTACTGTGAAATTCCCCCAGTCGCCACATTCCGGCGCCTGTTCAGGTCAATGCGCTTAACCAGCACATCTTTCAAACGTGGGAGGAAACCAGAGCACCCGGAGGAAACCCACACAGACACGGGGAGAATGTGCAGACTCCACACAGACAGTGACCCAAGCCAGGAATCGAACCCTGTCCCTGGCGCGGTGAGGCAGCAATGCTTAACCACTGTGCCGCCGTGCCGCCCCAGGGATAAGGGGTAAACCTTTTAGAACTGAGGTGAGGAGAAATTCCTTCACCCAGAGGGTGGTGAATGTGTGGAATTCACGACCACAGAAAGTAGTTGAGGCCAAAACATTGTGTGATTTCAAGAAGAAATTAGATATAGCTCTTGGGGCTAAAGAGATCAAGGGATACAGGAGGAAGGGGGGATCAGGATATTGAATTTGATGATCTAAATGAATGGCGGAGCAGGCTCAAAGGGCCGAATGGCCTCCTCCTGCTTCTAGTTTCTATGTTTCTAAAAGAGAATGCAATGAGCTCTGCTTTCATGCCAGGAGAAGCAATAGTGTCAAGGGTGGTGCATCTGTCTCCTGGGAAAAATGAGGGGTATTGATGAAATAAGGAAAGTCAAAGGCAGTAAAACAAAGGTGATAGTCATCAACTTCATGCCTCTGTCTACATAAATGGGGATGAAGTGGAAATGGTCAAAAGCTTCAAGTTTCTAGGTGTCCAGATCACCAACAACCTGTCCTGGTTCCTCCACCCCGATGCTCTAGTTAAGAAAGCCCACCAATGCCTCTACTTTCTCAGGAGACTAAGGAAATTTGGCATGTCCACTACGACTCTCACCAACTTTTACAGATGCACCATAGAAAGCATCCTTTCCAAATGTATCACAGCATGATACGTCTCCTGGTCTGACCAAGACCGCAAGAAACTACAAAGGATTGTGAAGGAAGCCCAGTCCATCACGCAAACCAGCCTCCCATCCATTGACTCTGTCTGCACTTCCCACTGCAACTGAAAAGCAGCCTGTATAATCAAGGACCCCGCATACCCTGGACATACTCACTTCCACCTTCTTCCATCAGGAAAAAGATACAAAAGTCTGAGGTCACATACCAAGAACTCAAGAACAGCTTCTTTCTTCCCTGCTGTCATCAGACTTTGGAATGGACCTGTGTTGTATTAAGTTGGCCTTTCTCTACACCCTAGCTATGACTGTAACACTACATTCTGCACCCTCTCCTTTCCTTCTCTATGAACGGTATGCTTTGTCTGTATAACGCACAAGAAACAATACTTTTCACTGTATACTAATACATGTGACAATAATAAATCAAATCAAATCAAAATTCCGCAATTGCATAATACTGCATGCAAGGGTCAGTAAAGATTCTGTGCCCAAATTCAGGAGCAGAGTTTGAATCCGTAACCTCCAGCTCAGTTGAACTTGCTATCAATTAAACCATACTGATTGGAGGATATTCAAAGAGTTCCATTTGATACTGAGGGTTTGGGTGAGGTTGTGGAATGGCGTGACCAAGCATATTGATAGATGAAGACAGTAAGAGACATAAAGCTATTGGTTAGACCTACAAGAAACATAGGGGATGTATTTTCCACTTCAGCACTCCCAGTGCTGAGTTTTTTTACACCAAAAACACACACTTCACACCTCAAGCATTTTTCATCCAATTCCGATTATGAATCAAGTTCCCTACACAAGCTCCTTGTGCAAAGCTCCTTGATTGGAACACTAAAGATGAAAATTTACATCTCTGAAGAAATTATATAATTGAGGTTATTATAAAATGCCAGATTTCCGACGGAGGAGATCAAACTGCTGATTCAGTAATTATTTTGTGTGAGGAATGGCAGCTTTGTGGTGGGGAAGTTCATTGGCATGAAATAGAAACACAGTAAGAGATAGAGGAGCTCCTAAATGAATGAGAAATGGACAAAGGATTACTCATCAACTGCAAAAGATACAGTGGGATTTGAAAAGACACTAGGGACGAAATCTTACCAAAATGGCAGTGTTAAGAACATAAGAACTAGGAGCAGGAGTAGGCCATCTGGCCCCTCGAGCCTGCTCCGCCATTCAATAAGATCATGGCTGACCTTTTCGTGGACTCAGCTCCACTTACCCGCCCGCTCACCATAACCCTTAATTCCTTTACTTTTCAAAAATCTATCTATCCTTGCCTTAGAAACATTCAATGAGGTAGCCTCAACTGCTTCACTGGGCAGTGAATTCCACAGATTCACCTCTGGGTGAAGAAGTTCCTCCTCAACTCAGTCCTAAATCTGCTTCCCCTTATTTTGAGGCCATGCCCTCTAGTTCTAGTTTCACCCGCCAGTGGAAACAACCTCCCTGCTTCTATCTTATCTATTCCCTTCATAATCTAATATGTTTCAATAAGATTTCCCCTCATTCTTCTGAATTCCAATGAGTATAGGCCCAGTCTACTCAGTCTCTCCTCATAAGCCAACCCTCTCAGCTCCAGAATCAACTGAGAGAACTCCCCTGCATCCCCTCCAGTGCCACTGACTCCTTTCTCATGTAAGGAGACCAAAACTGTACACAGTTTGTTTTCGGCAAGAGGAAGCGCAAGAGAAACTGGTCAGTTTTCTCCACAGATTCTACCACACTTTGCCAAAAGAAAACACAAAGAGGCATGATTCTGGGTCTGTACTCATTGGAGTTTAGAAGGATGAGGGAGGAATCTTATTGAAACTTACAGGATACTGCAAGACCTGGATTGAGTGGATGTGGAGAGGATGTTTCCACTAGTAGGAAAAACTAGAACCAGAGGGCACAACCTCAGGCTGAAGGGACAGAGATGAGGAGGAATTTCTTCAGCCAGAGAGTGGTGAATCTGTGGAACTCTTTGCCGCAGAAGGCTGTGGAGGCCAGGTCATTGAGTGTCTTTAAGACAGAGATAGATAGGTTCTTGAATAATAAGGGAATCAGTGGTTATGGGGAAAAGGCAGGAGAATGGGGATGAGAAAAATGTCAGCCATGATTGAATGGCGGAGCCGACTCGATGGGCCGAGTGGCCTAATTCTGCTCCTATATCTTATGATCCTATGGTCTTATGATTTATGCTGACATAGAGGAGGGCGGGGCATAAACATGCCGGCAAAACAGCCCGGTGGCACAGTGGTTAGCACTGCTGCCTCACAGCGTCAGGGACCTGGGCTCGTTTCCCTGCTTGGGTCATTGTCTGTGCGGAGTTCTCCCCATGTCTGCGTGGGTTTCCTCCGGGTGCTTCAGTTTCCTCCCACAATCCGAAAGATGTGTGGGTTAAGTGGATTGGCCATGCTAAATTGCCCCGGGGGTAGGACCTGGGTGGGATTGTGGTCGGTGCAGACTCGATGGGCCGAATGGCCTCCTTCTGCACTGTAGGGATTCTACGATTCTAAACCCGGCTCCACAGAGATCAGGGCGCCATTTTTAAAGGACAGCCCGATCAGAACTGCAATAAAACTCCCCCCCCACCCCACTAAACATTTAAGATCCATAAAACTCCACTAACTCTTCGCCAGCACCTGAAATGAACTTTTCTATTTGATTATGAAACTGTTTGAAAATTTCTGAGGGAATTAATTTATAAATCTCTGAGCAGGAAGGAACTAGTCAATTTGAAACTTGTATGGAGTTTAAAAGCCTGCACTAACTGCGAGGGCTGAATGGCTTGTTTCTGTGCTGTGTATATTCTCTGTAACTCTGGGGGCATGAAAATAATTCAGTTTGGCACTTCCAAGAAATGTTTAGATTTGTAAAGTACTTAGAAACTGAAGGAAAGAAACACAGAACATTGTGTAATGTCAAGCTCATAAAGTTCTAGATCAGTACTTATTATGCTGCCCTAACTCATTTGGCAACCCTCTTGCTTCTGTGGCAATAGTTAACATCTCAAAGCTACATTACTGACTTGAGAGCATAATTAAGACTAACACTTGGATGCAGTATTAAGGGAGTGGTGTATTATTAGAGGCAACATGGGCGGCATGGTAGCACAGTGGTTAGCACTGCTGCTTCACAGCTCTAGGGTCCCGGGTTCGATTCCCGGCTCGGGTCACTGTCTGTGTGGAGTTTGCACATTCTCCTCGTGTCTGCGTGGGTTTCCTCCGGGTGCTCCGGTTTCCTCCCACAGTCCAAAGATGTGTGGGTTAGGTTGATTGGCCAGGTTAAAAAATTGCCCCTTAGAGTCCTGGGATGTATAGGTTAGAGGGATTAGCGGGTAAAATATGTGGGGGTAGGGCCTGGGTGGGATTGTGGTCGGTGCAGACTCGATGGGCCGAATGGCCTCCTTCTGCACTGTAGGATTTCTATGAAACACCTTTTGCATGTCACCTCCGCCAGCGTAAGTGGATGTAAAAGATTGAACAGAATTATTTGGAGAAGTGTAATAAATATGTTTAAATTCTACTGCCACACCCACCACGGGGATCAGAGCGGGCGAGAGGTGTACAATGGGAAGGTCAGCTGACCTTGGGTGTAATTTTCCGGTCTTGGGTTGAGCAAGGCCGTAAAGTCCCACCTATAATCTCTGTGCCCTGGCCAACATTCTTTCTCATCCAACATTACCAAAAACACAGAACAATTAAATGATGTATCGTTTGCATTTGCGGAACATTGCGACGCACCTTTTGGCTGCTTTGCATGCTTAACAACAGGGACTGAATCTCAGATGCAATGTACTGATTGAAAAGCACTTTGGGATGTTGTGAGGATATGATTAGGTGGATTGGCCATGCTAAGTTGCCCCTTAGTGCCCCAAGAAGTGTAGGTTAGATGGATTAGCCACGGTAAATGTGTGAGGTTACGGGGATAGAGTGGGGGAAAGGGCCTTGGTGAGGTACTCTGTCAGAGAGTTGGCCTCAACGTAGGGATTCTGCACTGTTGGGATTCTATGATGAAGGGCTCTATAAATTCTAGTTCTTTCTTACCTTTATAATCGTAATATTTTTTCCACTTGGAGTTAAGTAGAAGCATTTCTGCTCTAAGTATTTAACAAATGTACGTTTGGTTTTTATTTGCTTGGTCACTTTTTGTGAAATAAATCTGCATAATATTTTTTAAGTCAAAAAGGAATCATCAACTCGGTGAAGAACGTTCTTTGATCCAACCAAAACTTGTTTATCTTCCAGTGCAGAGTTGTCCCCGACTGAGTGTTGCAAATTGGTGCATTGCAAGGTCCAGGACTACGTGCCGAGGGACGCACTCAAGCTTGGGGCAGCCTCGGGCAAGGTGCAATGGGGAAAGGCTGCTGTGTAAGGACTTTCAGCTAGTGTACACAGAGGAGCTAGTAATCGGGTAAAACCCCTCAGACTGTGCGCTTAATCCCAGCCGTATGTAACTTTATTGAGGCATCACAGAGAGTTAAAAGGTCAAGTTTATTTATTAGTCACAAGTAGGCTCACATTAACACTGCAATGAAGTCACTCTGGCACCTGTTCGGATACACTGAGGGAGGATTTAGCATGGCCAATGAACCTTAGCAGCACATCTTTGGACTGTGGGAGGAAACCGGAGCACCCGGAGAAGAACGTGCAGATTCCACACAAACAGTGATCCAAACAAGGATTCGAACCCGGGTCCCTGGCACTTTTCGATTCCCAGCTTTGGTCACTGTCTGTGCGGAGTCTGCACATTCTCCCTGTGTCTACGTGGGTTTCCTCTGGGTGCTCTGGTTTGCTCCCCACAGTCCAAAGACGTGCTGGTTAGGTGCACTGGCCATGCTAAATTCTCCCTCAGTGTATCCAAACAGGCGCTGGTGTGTGGCGACTGGGGATTCTCACAGTAACTTCATTGCAGTGTTAATGTAAGCAGACTTGTGACTAATAAATAAACTTTAACTTTAACTTTTAACTCTCAGCAGTGCCTCAATAAAGTTACATACAGTTAGGATTAAGCACACAGTCTGAGGGGTTTTCCCAGTTACTAGCCCCTCTGTGTACATTGGCTAATAGGCCTTACACAGCAGCCTTTCCCCATTGCACCCTGCCGGCAGTTGCCCCAAGCTTGAGTGTGCAACATGTATATAGTATGAAACATGTACATATATAGTGCTATATACATACCCATAAAGATGTATATAGTTTGAAAATAATTGTACTGCTCTTATGTGAAAAGTAAAAGGATGAGACCGTGAAGGAATAGGGCCTATAAAAGGTGAAGGTGGGAAAATCTGTACGGAACCAGTAGAAATGGCAGAGGTGCTTAATGAGTATTTTGCCTCGGTTTTCACAGAGGAGAAGGACCTGGGTGGATGTACTGCGGGCTTGCGGTGGACTGAAAAGATTGAGTATGTGGACTTTAACAATGGCAGGAATCTTTGAATGGCATCAATATAGATAAGTCGCCGGGTCCGGATGGGATATACACCAGGTTACTGTGGGAGGCGAGGGAAGAGATTGCAGAGCCTCTGGCGATGATCTTTGCATCGTCGATGGAGACGGGAGAGGTGCCGGAGGATTGGAGAATTACGGATGTGGTTCCTATTTCCAAGAAGGGGAATAGGGATAGCCCAGGAAATTACCGACCGGTGAGTCTAACCTCAGTGGTTGGTAAGCTGATGGAGAAGATCCTGAGGGACAAGATTCATGAGCATTTGGAGAGGTTTAGTATGCTCAAGAATACTCAGCATGGCTTTGTCAAAGGCAGATCGTGCCTTACGAGCCTGGTGGAGTTCTTCGAAAATGTGACTAAACACATTGACGAAGAGAAAGCAGTAGATGTGGTTTATATGGATTTTAGCAAGGCATTTGATAAGGTCCCCCATGCAAGGCTTCTAGAAAAAGTGAGAGGGCATGGGATCCAAGGGGCTGCTGCCCTGTGGATCCAGAACTGGCTTGCCCAAAGGAGGCAGAGAGTGGGTATAGATGGGTCTTTTTCTAAATGGAGGTCGGTCACCAGTGGTGTGCCCCAGGGATCTGTTCTGGGACCCTTGCTGTTTGTCATTTTCATAAATGACCTGGATGAGGAAGTGGAGGGATGGGTTGGTAAGTTTGCCAACGACACGAAGGTTGGTGGGGTTGTGGATAGTCTGGAGGGATGTCAGAAGTTACAGAGGGACATAGATAGGATGCAAGACTGGGCGGAGAAGTGGCAGATGGACTTCAACCCAGATAAATGCGTAGTGGTCCATTTTGGCAGGTCAAATGGGATGAAGGAGTACAATATAAAGGGAAAGACTCTTAGTACTGTAGAGGATCAGAAGGACCTTGGGGTCCGGGTCCATAGGACTCTAAAATCGGCCCCGCAGGTGGAGGAGGTGGTTAAGAAGGCATATGGTGTGATGGCCTTTATCAATCGAGGGATTGAGTTTAGGAGTCCGGGGATAATGATGCAGCTATATAAGACCCTCGTCAGACCCCACTTGGAGTACAGTGCTCAGTTCTGGTCGCCTCATTACAGGAAGGATGTGGAAAAGATTGAAAGGGTGCAGAGGAGATTTACAAGGATGTTGCCTGGATTGAGTGGCATGCCTTATGAGGATAGGCTGAGGGAGCTCGGTCTTTTCGCCTTGGGGAGACGTAGGATGAGAGGAGACCTAATAGAGGTATATAAGATGTTGAGAGGCATAGATCGGGTGGACTATCAGAGGCTTTTTTCCAGGGTGGAAATGGCTGCTACGAGAGGACACAGGTTTAAGGTGCTGGGGGGTAGGTACAGGGGAAATGTTAGGGGGGAGTTTTTCACACAGAGGGTGGTGGGCGAGTGGAATCGGCTGCCGTCAGTGGTGGTGGAGGCAAACTCAATAGGGTCTTTTAAGAGACTCCTGGATGAGTACATGGGACTTAATAGGATGGAGGGTTATAGGTAGGTCTAGAAGGTAGGGATATGTTCGGCACAACTTGTGGGGCCGAAGGGCCTGTTTTGTGCTATGTTTCTATGTTTCTATAATGAAAATATTGAAATGTTTGCAATATTTTCATTGCTGAACTGAAGCACTTCCTCTCTGGAGAAAATGTGACTATCATTGTGCTTTACTGTTCTAACAATTTGAAATGTTTTATAATGTGTCTTTCAGATTTTACATGAATAAAGTATACTTTTGCAGAAAAAAATGCTTTTAACGTTAAAAGGAGGTACGATGCTTAAGAGTGAGAGAGTTCCAGCAAAAACAAAGGATAAGACTGATAACTAAAAATAATTAAGGGACGGGTTTTACAATGTGGTTATAGGAGATGTACGAGGCAAGTTTTTTACACAGAGGGTAGTGGGTGCCTGGAACTCGCTGCCGGGGGAGGTAGTGGAAGCAAATACGATAGTGACTTTTAAGGGGCATCTTGACAAATACATGAATAGGTTGGGAATAGAGGAATATGGTCCCCGGAAGGGTAGGGGGTTTTAGTTCAGTCGGACAGCATGGTCGGTGCAGGCTTGGAGGGCCGAAGGGCCTGTTCCTGTGCTGTAATTTTCTTTGTTCTTTGTTGTTTACTCTCATTGCAGAGAGTTTCTAATCACAGTTAGGGTAAGTGCATTTAAAGACATGGGGAATTCTGTTTGCTAAAACAATCAGAAAAATGAGAGCTAAGATAATTTAGTGTGGTACAAAAGACACAATGGATCCATGTACTTTTTGCAGGATCTTAAATGTACTATATTTTTATGTCACCTGAAAATCTAATTAGTTTACAATTGGTTTTGGAAACTTTGGTTCATTTTACATAGATACGAGGTAACAAAAGCGCAAGCACTGACCACTTCAATACTCTAATCCACATCTTCTCCCGTGTCAGATATTGTCTCTTTTTTCCCTTTTTTTTTGGAATCAGTTTCTTATCCCCATCACATTCTTCCTGGATCCCCCCCTTTTGACAAATTTATCTATATTGCACGTAGAATCTTGTCAACACCTACTGGAATTTCAAATGAACTGCATAGGCATCTAATGAAACTTGATGTCAACCTCAATAGTAAAACAGGAATTTTCCTTTTATTAGGGTTAGAACTGTAGACGAGGAGTGAGTCAGGAAGATAGAAGAGCTAGGAACTACATTACCAAATACAGAAATGAACGGAATGACAGAAATTACATGAGGCATCTTTGCCAGGGGATAAAAAAAGATTGGCTGCAGAGAGGGGGTGTTGCGGGAGAAGGGGAAGAAACAAGAAGGCCACAGCTGAAGCTTTCTTTTCAATAAAGTTTTCATTTAATCATTCTAATGGTAGATTTACTGAAACTATTGTTAAAAGATAAAATCCGACTTGGACGCTCCGGCCTGTCCAGAATAGGAATTGAACCGGACCCGACAGAAGGGAAGGGAAAGGATGAGAAATGCTATTTTTAGAAGCCAGTTGGAATAACATGAGTTACTTGCTCCAGACGTGCTGAACTGACGTGCTCCCAAAAGCTGCTCGTCAACCTGCTTAACCAAAAGGGGTAACAGTCCCATTTCGCAGAGGCTTTTCATGCAATAAATCGAGTTTCAACATCCCAAAGCCGTCTTTACAAAGACCAATTGGGAATGTGTTTGTCTTTGAATGCATTCTCTCACAATGGATGCTACCAACACTGGAACAACACCTGGCAATGTTAACACACCTGGACACTTTTCCTTCCAGCATGTTGCACTCTTAAAGAGTATTTTCAAGATGCTTGTATTCCGACAGCGACAGGTCAAAAAAGTTAAATAACAGTTATCAAAATAAAAGCAAGGAGCATTATTATTATTCACCAAAATAATAAAATACATGAACTGTTTTCCTTCCTTCTCCCTCTCTCTCCGTGTTTTCCTATCCCTCTCTCGAAACTCAAAGAAACAATTTCACATTACACTATGTCACAATTTGTCTATTTTTTAGTAAGGGAGCGAGAGAGAGAGAGGAATTCAGTCTTAGGCGTTTGAATATGTAGCCAAAATCATAATTTTGGAAGAACAGTGAATCTTGATCTGACATTTGTACTGGCATCGACACAATGCTTAAAACAGACTGAAGAGTGTTGGCTTCCACTGCTCCATTTTGAACTACGACCGGAACTCAATTTGGGAAAAACCGAGCCAGATCTAGAGGTACTCCTCGATTGGCCTCTGTTCTGGCCATTGTTTTCGGGGCTTTCGGAACGAACAATTTCCATCCTGTCCTGGGAATTGCACTCCTCAAAGCATTGCCTTGGGCCACAAAGAGCGATTCCTATTTTGCCGGCCAGCGTGTCCTGTTTTCTGAGTTTTCTCATGAAGAGTGAGAAGGTGGCAGAGAATAGTGAGTTCGCAATTTTCAAGTTCCGCTCCTTCACGTCATCCGGATGGGGACGCATGTAAGATCGGCAGATGATTTTACAGGTCTCGTCTCCATAATAGGGTCCTCTATCTCTCTTTGAGTTCTGTGCACAGAAAAAGACGTCGTCAATGGCAGCAATGACAATAGCAACTTTTAAATTGGAGTCAACGTTTGGAGTAGACGGTTTTTTGGGCGGCACGGTGGTTAGCACTGCTGCCTCACAGCGACAGGGACCCGGGTTCTCAATTCCAGCCTCGGGCCACTGTCTGTGTGGAGTTTGCACGTTCTCCCCATGTCTGCGTGGGTTTCCTCCGGGTGCTCTGGTTTCCTCCCACAGTCCAAAGATGTGTGGGTTAGGTTGATTAGCCATGTTAAATTGACCCTAGTGTCAGGGGATTGGCAGGGTAAATATGTGGGGTTATGAGAATAGGGCCTGGGTGGGATTGTGTTCGGTGCAGACTCGAAGGGCCGAATGGCCTCCTTCTGCACTGTAGGGATTCTATGATTCTATAATTCTAAATGGGTCCTCCAACAGTTGATGCCAACTGTTTCTATGTGGCCACTAAAAGTGCTAGATTACGTGACCCTTAAATTCCTGGGCCTTGGGGAAGTGTTAATATTTGGGCCGTATGAGTGAGCCCAGAATTTGGGGCTGCTCCCATTGTTTCCAGGATTCTGTCTCTTTTGTGTTCATCCTCTTTTGGGAATAGATGCATAAACACATGATTGATTCCTCACCTTAGCAATTCCTGGATGGCAGGGATGCCTGTGCATCCCAAATGTCCAGCATCACCGGGGCTGTTTAAGGGTTTTGGCTGCACAGTAATGGAAAAATGGGAAAAGGAGTAGATGATGTAGGCCCCCCGAACTGTCCTGCCCTTCAACTGGACCTGTATGTTAACTCCATACACCTGCCTTTGTTACCATAGACCCATAGAATCCCAACAGTGCAGAAAGAGGCTATTTGGCCCATCGAGTCTGCACCGACTCTCTGAAAGAACATCCCACCCAGGCCCTCCCCTCCGCCCTATCCCCGTAACCCCGTGCATTTCCCACGGCCAATCCACCTAACCTGCGCATCTTAGGACTGTGGGAGGAAACCCACACAGACACGTGGAGAACTTGCTTTTAAGTTTTTTAAGTTTATTAATTAGTATCACAAATAGGCTTACATTAACACTGCAATGAAGTTACTGTGAAAATCCCCTAGTCGCCACACTCTGACGCCTGTTCGGGTACACTGAGGGAGAATTTAGCATGGCCAATGCACCTAACAAGACGTCTTTCAGACTGTGGGAGGGAACTGGAGCACCCGGAGGAAACTCACGCCGACACGGAGAGAACGTGCAGACTCCGCATGGACAGTGACCCAAGCTGGGAATCGAACCCGGGTCCTTGGCGCTGTGAGGCAGCAGTGCTAACCACTGTGCCACCCTGCCACCTCACAAACTCCACGCAGTCACCCGAGGCTGGAATCAAACCTGGGTCCCTGGCGCTGTGAGGCAGCAGTGCTAGCCACTGTGTCACCATGTCATGTTCTGTAAACTTTTAATACTCTTGCCTAACAAACCTTATGAATCTTAGTTTGAATTTTTGAATTGATCTCAGCTTCGGTTTGTTTGAGGGAGAGAGTTCCAGATTACCACTTTGAATGAAGTGTTGCCTGACACCACCCCGCATTTGAATTGGCTAGGTCTAATTTTAAGGTTATGGGCCCTTGTTCTGGACTTCACCCAGCAATGGAACATTGGTTTGCAGGCACTGCATGCCAACTCTGATGCATCACACCAAGAGGGATTCATTCCCTCAATGTTCAGGTGGCGTGTGACATAAAGAGTGAATCATTCAGGTGAACGCTCAGTATCCTGGCAGCAGTCATTACACCTTTATTCTGTCGTTGTCCACTGTGCGGCACGGTGGCACAGTGGTTAGCACTGCTGCCTCACAGCGCCAGGGACCCAGGTTCAATTCCGGCCTCGTGTCACTGTCTGTGTGGAGTTTGCACTTTCTCCCCAAAGATCATAGAATCCCTACAGTGCAGAAGGAGGCCATTTGGCTCATCGAGTCTGCACCAACAATAATCCCACCCAGGGCCTATCCCCATAATCCCACATATTTACCCTGCCAATCCGTCTAACCTACGCATCCTGGGACACGAAGGGGCAATTTAGTATGGTCAATGCACCTAACCCTTTGGACTGTGGGAGGAAACCAGAGCACCCAGAGGAAACCCACGGAGACATGGGGAGAACGTGCAGACTCCACACAGACAGTGACCCAAGCTGTAAATCGAACCCAGGTCCCTGGCACTGTGAGGCAGCAGTGCTAACCACTGTGCCACCATGCCGCCACAGTGCGGGTTAGGTTGATTGGCCATGCTAAATTGACCCAAGTGTCAGGGGGATTAGTATGGTAAACGTGTGGCATTACAGGAATAGGGATTGTGGCCTGTATAGACTTGACGGGCCGAATGGCCTCCTTCTGTACTGCAGAGATTCTATGATAAGTACGTGTGTATCAGCAAAGCATGATTACTGGGCAACAAAAGCTGACCATATGGCTGATGACTCCACTGCACCCTCCCTACATGTAACCATGGTGTGCATACATGTTGCCGCACATAATTTGATTGAGCAGTCCATTTGTGCTCTGAAACGACCGTTCCACTCCTCGGACCTCTACAATGCTCAGCAGAGCAGGTGTGAAGACTTGAGGTGGTCTGCTGCATGCTGCACCCCCTCACCGTCATGAGGGAACCACCTTGCCAACAGCTACACAGCCAGGAGCGCGACAAAGAGGAAGGCAGTAGGGGGAGGCAACATATGCAGCCTCTCTCTGCCCAGGCTGTCTGTGGAAACGGTAACAGGAGCCAAATTTTCCATTCACCAACACTTGCACAGCTTTCACCCATCTGTCGCCCACCACCGCAGTGAACACGGTCACAATGCAAAAATAAAAACTACCACAAAATTCCAAACCAAATGTATAAATTACTTCATGCTATATTGCATGAACATGTCAGGTGTGGTAGCTCAGTGGTTATGTAACTGGAGTAGAAAACCAAAAGCCTGGTGCTCCGGTTTCCTCCCACAGTCCAAAGATGTGTGGGTTAGCTGGATTGGCCATGCTAATTCACTTCCCACTGCCTCGGCAAAGCAGCCAGCATAAATAAGGACCCCACACACCCCGGACATTCTCTCTTCCACCTTCTTCCTTCGGGAAAAAGAAAAGTCTGAGGTCACGTACCAACCGACTCAAGAACAGCTTCTTCCCTGCTGCCATCAGACTTTGGAATGGACCTACCTCGCATTAAGTTGATCTTTCTCTACACCATAGCTTCTCCAGCTGGATCAGTGGTCCAGGATTTTGGTTTCTACGCCAGTTGTATAACCACTGAGCTACCGCACCTGACATGTTCATGCAATATAGCATGAAGTAATTTATACATTTGGTTTGGAATGCTTGTTTTGTGGTAGCTTTTATTTTTGCATTGTGACCATGTTCACTGCAGTGGTCAGCGACAGATGGGTGAAAATTGGTGACACTACAATCTGCACTCTCTCGTTTCCTTCTCTATGAACAGTACGTTTTGTCTGTATAGCAGGCAAGAAACAATACTTTTCACAGTATGTTAATACATCTGACAATAATAAATCAAATCAAAAATCAAAAAAATTCTCCCTTAGGTTAGTGGGGTTACAAGGTAAGCCTGGGTAATATTCGGTGCAGACTCGATGGGCTGAATCATAGTCATAGAAATCATAGAAACCTTACAGTACAGAAAGAAGCCATTCGGCCCATTGAGTCTGCACCGACCTCAATCCCAGCCAGGCCCTACCCCCATATCCCTACATATTTACCCACTAACCTACACATCTTAGGACAATATGTTTTTTTAGCATGGCCAATCAACCTAACCCGCACATATTTGGACTGTGGGAGGAAACTGGAGCACCCAGAGGAAACCCACGCAGACACAAGGAGAATGTGCAAACTCCACACAGACAGTGATCCAAGCCAGGAATCGAACCCAGGTCCCTGGTGCTGTGAAGCAGCAGTGTTAACCACTGTGCTACCATGCCGCCCAATGGCCTCCTCCTGTACGGGGCTTAAGGGTCCGAAAGCTTGTGTGGCTTTTGCTACCAAATAAACCTGTTGGACTTTAACCTGGTGTTGTTAAACTTCTTACTGTGTCTTCTCCTGTACTGCAGGAACTCTATGAAATGAGCAGCCTAGATTTTAGATTAGATTATCTATTAGTGTCACAAGTAGGCTTACATTAACACTGCAATGAAGTTACTGTGAAAAGCCTAGTTCTCGAATTATCTACTGATCCCTACGGGAAGGTGCTGGACTGGGTTGTAATATTCGCCGCGGTCAGAGAGCTTCCCTGTAAAGACCCACAGGTGAGTGATGACCACGTGTGTGAGGTGTCCTGCCTCAGTGAGGAGGAGTCAATGCTTCAGGAAGTGCGGGAGGGGATAAAATTGGTGAGGGAAAAAACCTCACATGGCTGAAATTTTAATGCTCATCTCATTATTGCATTGGATCACTGAGGTACATCAGTGTAAAATGCATTTCTCTTCAGGGCTTTCAACCAGCCATTTAATATAATTAAAATCAGCTGCTGACAATCCTCAGCTTCTAACTCCCTCTACAGCCAGTTGAGTCACAGCTGTCAGGGTAAACAATCTGAATACATTTTCTATGGTTGTATCTGATTAATTAAATAAAATCAGAACTTGATCTTTTTTTTATGCTACATTGTCAGAATTACAATTAATTGCGGGCACCACAATTTGCATCTGAAATAATAATTCAGGAACATAGAATCTCCACAGTGCAGAAGGAGGCCATTTGGCCCATCGAGCCCACACCAGCAACAATGCCACCCAGGCCCCACCCCTGCAACCTCACACGTTCGCCTTACCAGCCTCCCTGCCCGACACTATGGGGCAATTTAGCATCCACCTAACCTGCACGTGTTTGGACTGTGGGTGGAAACCGGAGCACCCGGAGGAAACCCACGCAGACACGGGGAGAACATGCAAACTCCACACAGACAGCCATCTGAGGCTGGAATTGAATCCGAGTCCTTGTCGCTGTGAGGCAACAGTGCTAACCACTGTGCCACCGTGCCATCCCGCCAGGATTAATTGAATTATAGTGAAGTGAGTGTTTCCTTTTCTTGAATTACTTTCATAATCATCGAATCATAAAATCCTACAGTGCAGAAGGAGGCCATTCAACCCATCGAGTCTGTACCGACCACAATACCACCCAGGCCCCTATCTCCATAACTCCGTGCATTTACCGTAGCTAGTTCCCCCTGACACTAAGGGGCAATTTAGCACGACCAATCCACCTAACCTGCACATCTTTGGACTGTGAGAGGAAACCGGAGAACCCGGAGGAGACCCAGGCAGACATGGGGAGAACGTGCAAACTCCACACAGACAGTGACCCAAGCCGGTAATCGAACCCAGGTCCTTGGCGTTGTGAGGCAGCACTGTGCTAACCCACTGTGCCACCGTGTCGCCCCCCCCGCCCCCCGCCCCCCGCCCCCCGCCCCCGCCCCCGTGTGACAACGAGTTTGGTAGCTGCTTCAAAATAATGCATATTGACATTGAATCTTATAACTGGCTGCACACTGCTCTGTAAAATCTCCAGAGGCAACTCAGCTGAACCTTCCCTCAGTGAATGGACTCAGCTGGGCTCAGTCCATGGCAAGACAAAGCGTACCATTCGGTGGGGCGGGGACGGTGGGGGGGGGGGGGGGAGTCATGGGGGCAAGAACAGGATTGCTCATTCCCACTTCACATACCCCTTTGTGCGCCAACCAATGGAGTAACCTCACAGCTAAGCACAACCTATACAGACACGGGGAGAACGTGCAGATTCCGCACAGACAGCGGCCCGAGCCAGGAATCGAACCCAGGTCCCTGCCGCTGCGAGGCAGCAGTGCTAACCACTGTGCCAAATAAGCATTGCGAGTGGAAATGTGAATGGATTTTACCTTTCTGTGGGCCAGAATTACCTACGCCAGTCGTATCCCCCGCCAGTGCTAGCCATAAATAAGCCGCAATGTAACCTCAGTCTGATCTGTTGAGCAATGGCCTGTCAGGACTTTAGAGTAACACCATGAGGTTAATTTGTTTCAAGTACAAATGATTAAAAATGGATCTACCTTCCTTGCTGCGGATTTGCTTTTGAAGTAGCACACTCGATCGATGATTTGTTTGGGCTCTTGTGGAACATTGGATTCAGCCCCACCTTTTCTGGAGGATGCCGATTTTGCTTTGCTGCCGGTGGAGGTGCTTCTTTGGCTCGATGAAGTTGCTTTGACGCTGGGAGCATTGTTTACTTTAGGCTTTGCTTGCGCTGCTTTCCCCTGAGCTGACTCGGACGGCGTCTTTGAACTTCTGGGTTGGTTTGATTGCGACGTTACGTTTTCATCATCAAGGTCGCGCGGCGTACGCTTTGGCTGATCGGACTCGAAGCCTACCTGCCGCGGATCGGTGAAATCTTTGACCCTCTTCTCGAAAGTTCTTTTAATTTCTGCCGCGTTGCTCCCTTTGGCCGGATTCGCTGAGAGCTGGTAGCGGGAGCCGGCGGAACCTTTGTCTGATATCTTCTCAGTCACCAACTTTTCGACCAGCTCCTTCACAACGTCTTCCAGAACTTTCAGGAATTTGCTCTCTTCCAGGACGATCACCAGGTCTTCGCACGACACTCCGGATGACTCCGTGCCAGCTTTGGAGGCAGTTCCTGCCCGTTGGTTTGTGGGTTTGCCCGCGGAGCCCTGCTTCTGGGAGCGGTGGTCAGCTTGGTCGCTGAGTATGGCGCTGGCGAAAGATGCATCATCTTCGTTTGTGTGAAAGGAGGAGGAAAATGCTGAAGTGGCGTTGGATTTAGAGTCATCCTGGTTTTCAGATGTCTTTGTCCCGTCGTTCCCAGTAGCGTTCGCAGATCCAAAATGTGAAATCTGAAAGGCACAAGTTTATTCCCAGCAGGATAGATCGCAGTGTCAAATTCAATAAGAATAACTATAAATATCATTTTATATCAATACATTCATAACTAAAATGAATGCAATTGTTGCTGTGAAATCCAGCTATGTCATTAACAGCAAAAAAGCATGAACAATAACAATGCCACCCAATTTAAAGGCTTTCTCATTTCACTGGTGGCTCAGAACAAACCCCATATCACCGTGGTGGGGCAGGGTCACCCGATGCTTGTAGATGGGGGTCCTCCATCACGCTAACAAGCCTCCCCTCCATTGGCTGGTTATACCACAGCTTGGTGTGGCTCCTGCTCTGTCCAAGACCGCAAGAAACTACAAGGGGTTGTGAATGTAACCCAATCCATCACGCAAACCAGCCTCCCATCCATTGACTCTGTCTACACTTCCCGCTGTCTCGGCAAAGCAGTCAGCATAATTAAGGACCCCACGTGCTCCGGACATTCCCTCTTCCACCTTCTTCCATCGGGAAAAAGATACAAAAGTCTGAGGTCACGTACCAACCGACTCAAGAACAGTTTCTTCCCTGCTGCTGTCAGACTTTTGAATGGACCAACCTTGCATTAAGCTGATCTTTCTCTACACCCTAACTATGACTGTAACACTACATTCTGCACTCTCTCCTTTCCTTCTCTATGAACAGTATGCTTTGTCTATATAGCGCGCAAGAAACAATAATAAATGAAATCAAATCAAATCCTGGTCCATGAGGGCAGGGGGAGTTCATTTGCAGCACAGATCAGTACCCTTTAAAGATGGCATTCTGATCGCTATAGAATCAGCACCGGGCTCTGCCCCACCAGAGAGACGGTGCAAACCATGCCCTCAGATTCACTGTGCACTGAGTGCCAGAAAATCTGGTCTGAAAATTCAGCTGTGCACCTGGAGAGATATGCGCCAGTGTTCGGTCAGTGAAGTTTAAAAGTTATTTATTTATTAATGTCACAAGTGGGCTTACATTAACATTGCAATGAAGTTACTGTGAAAATCCCCTCGTCGCAACACTCCGATGCCTGTTCGGGTACACTGAGAGAGAATTTAGCATGGCCAATGCACCTAACCAGCACGTCTTTCAGACTGCGGAAGGAAACTGGAGGAAACCCACGCAGAGTCTACACCGACCACAATCGCAACCAGGCCCTATTCCCATAACCCCTCATATTTACCCTGCTAATCCCCCTGACACTTGGGTTAATTTAGCATGGTCAATCAACCTAACCCGCACATCTTTGGACTGTGGGAGGAAACCGGAGCACCCGGAGGAAACCCACGCAGACACGGGAAGAATGTGCGAACTCCACACAGAACAGTGGCCCAAGCCGGGAATCGAACCTGGGTCCCTGGCGCTGTGAGGCAGCAGTGCTAACCACTGTATTCCTGACAATCTGATAAGTTTTGGTAACATTCTGCCCACAGACACTCCTCCTGGCCTCACAAACAATTTTGTACTTACTGTTTTCATCCTTCTTGGCTGTATCAGATAAAACCGGACAGAGTGTACACAGTGCGCATGCTGCCCAGTTATCTCCCAGTGTGGCAGCCAAGGGTGCTAGGTCGGCTGAATGGGGAGCAGGACTGGGGAAGTAAGTTAATGCACTCGATTTTCGAGAATGGACTGCCCCACCCCTGTTATTGCCCAAACAGAGCCAGTGAAAAATCAGCTCCCCCCATCCATCTAATTGTGCTTACTTTATCTTCCGATGATTCTTCGTCATCAGCAAAGTAGGGGCCATATCCTGACATCCTTTCCCTTATGAGACTGTTGTTGCCAACGCTTGGCTATCAGTTTACCTGGAATGTGAATCAGAACAATGATCAGGGGTTTTAACGGGTGCACTGTGACGACGCAGTTCTGAGATAAACAGATTTTTTTTCTATTTTGTTCTGTTTGCGCCTGGCAATAACAACACCCAAACTTTACTGTCCATCAGAAACAAAAGCAGAAAGTGCCGGAACATTCCATAGAATCATAGCATCCTACAGTGCAGAAGGAGGCCATTTGGCCCATCAAGTCTGCACCAACCACAATCCCACCCACGCCCTATTCCCCTAACCCCATGCATTTACCCTAGCTAGTCATTAGACATTAAAGGGCAATTTAGCATGGGCAATCCACCTAACCTGCACATCTTTGGACTCTAGGAGGAAATCGGAGCACCCGGAGGAAACCCATGCAGACACGAGGGGAATGTGCAAACTCCGCACAGTAAGGAGTCTCACAACACCAAGTTAAAGACCAATAGGTTTATTTAGAATCACAAGCTTCCGGAGTGCTGCTCCTTCATCAGGTGAGTCAAACTCCGCACAGGCAGTGACCCAAGCCGGGAATCGAACCCGGGTCCCTGGCGCTGTGAGGTAACAGTGCTAACCATTGTGCCACCATGCCACACAATGCTTAAGGAGGTCTGACAGCATCTGTGGGGAGAGAAACTGAGTTAATGTTCCAATTCTGTACCAACTCTTTTCAGGGCTGATGAAGATTCCTACAGCCTCAACACATTGGGACTTCCTGGCCATGCGCGTCCCAAGACCGGAAATTCCCAACCAAGGTCAACGTCCTTTAATCGGTCCGCCAAACTTTCTATCCTGCTGGCTACAATTCCCACAGTGTGTAGGATGGGAAAATTCCGCACATTAACTCTGCTTCTCTCTCCACCAACGCTGCCAGGGCTGCTGGGTTTTTCCAGCATTCCCCGCTTTTTGTTTCAGATTTCCAGCATCTGCGGTATTTTGCTTTTATTTATTGTCCAACTCCAGTTGCCTTGGGAAGATGGTAATGGTGAATTTTCTCCCTGATCTTCTGTGGACCTCGTGAGAATGGTGCTCCCACAATAGTTTTAGGCATAGAATTTAGGGGCAATTTAGCATGGCCAATCAACCTAACCCACACATCTTTGGATTGTGAAAGGAAACTGGAGCACCCGGAGGAAACCCACACAGACATGGGGAGAACATGAAGATTCCGCACAGACAGTGACCCAAGCCGGGAATCGAACCCAGGTCCCTGGTGCTGGGAGGCAGCAGCACTAACCACTGTGGTACCATGCACAGTGGTTAGCACTCCTATGGTCCATGTTGCTGCAATGTATCCAGTACATCGCACATTCTAGAGCCACTGTGTGCCAGTGCAAGAATATAGAATCCCTACAGTGCAGAGGAGGCCATTCGGCCCATCGAGCCCCAACCGACAACAATCCAACCCAGGCCCTAACCCCGTAACCCCACGTATTTACCTTGCTAATTCTCCTGACACTAAGGGGCAAAATTTGCTATCTAATTTATTGATACGAGCTTACACTCAACTACAGGGCAACATACACTATGGTAATGACAAAGAAATGGTGGCACGGCGGCACAGTGGTTAGCACTGCTGCCTCACAGCTCCAGGGACCCAGGTTCAATTCCAGCCTCAGGTAACTGTCTGTGTGGAGTTTGCACGTTCTCCCCATGTCTGCGTGGGTTTCCTCTGGATGCTCCAGTTTCCTCCCACAGTCCAAAGATGTGCAGGTTAGGTTGATTGGCCATGATAAATTGCCCCTTAGTGTCAGGGTGGAATTGCTGGGTGATGGGGATAGTGTCTGGGTGGGATTGTTAGTACAAGCTCGATGGGCTGAATGGCCTCCTTCTGCACTGTAGGGATTCTATGATTCTATGGATTTAGCCTGACTAATGAACCTAACCCGTACATCTTTGGAGAAGATAGCTATTCATTCCAGTGGCAGGTGTGGCTATCAGTGAATTGCTTTGTCCTGAGTAGCGCCAAGCCTCTTGGATGTTATTGCAACTGCGCCTGTCTGGGAGAGTGGTGAGCATTCCATCACACTCCTGACCTGAGCCTTGCAGCTTGGAAGGGGTCAGGAAGGTGAACTACGCAGCAAGGAGGTAGGGGACTAATGTTTCTAGTTAATACAGTGAGTCCAGATGTGCGCCTGGTTCAGAGACTCTGTATAGTGCAAAATAGTAACACACAACAAGTGTCAATATTTGGCCATGTCAGTTTGTTATCAGTAAGATAGGGAGCAGGAGTTTTGAATAATGCATGAGATCTGAGTGACTGCCTGTCCATATGTTTGCCAAATCTAGGACAATTTACTGATCCTGAGATAATGCTCTTTAAAGTTAATTTAACACTAATTTAAACTATACATATGACAACAATCATTTCTCCCAACATAATGTTAATTCCATCCCCCCCCAACCCCGCAGTCCCGAACTCCTGATCCCCCCCACCCCACCCCCCGGAAGCTCCAACCCTCCCTCAGCAGTCCTTACTACCCCCGCCGCCCAGCAGTTCTGACCCCACCCCCCCCCCACCAAGGCAGGAAGATTCCACCCCCCCACCCCATCCCAATGTCCAGCCCCGATCGCTGGCCTCCCTCCCTCTGTCACCAAGCCCAAGTGCAGAGTGGCAGTGGGACCTACCACCCCCACCAATCTCTCCCCCCCCCCCCGCCCCCCAGAAGCCCTGACCCCAATTAGGCCCTGCCCCCTTCTCTGGCCCCACCCCCTTGGCACTGCCCGATGCCTGGTGAGCAGTGCCAAGGTGCACCCAAGCATTGACACTTTGTCCCTTGGGCAGTGCCAGGGGGCCAGACTGGCACTGAGAAGTTGGCAATACCCAGGGGGCACCCCTCCTAACCTCCAACTTCCTGGGGGGCATCCAGACATGCAGAAGCCATGGCGCCCAGTTGGAAGCCTGCTACACATCCTTCGCTTGAGTCTCCCGGCCCGCTGTGATGTCAGAGCAGCGCAGCGGGCTGAGAGAATGGCCCCCCCAGATCAATCAGCTCAACTATCTTGGGAAAACAATATCGCCGATGTCAAAAGCAGTGCTGAAATTCGCAAAGGGATTGGACAAGCCAAAGGCATTTTTACAAGGTTAACCATTATCCTAGGAAGTGCCGGCTTGAGTCTTGAAACGAGAATGTGCATGCTAAAATGTTATGTTTTGTCACTAATGAATTATAGATGTGAAGATTGAAGAACTGGCAAAGAGAAAGAAAAGAACATCAACAGCTTTGAAATGTGGTGAGTAAGAAAGATCCTAATGGTAGCGGGGTGGAGAAAGTAACTCACAAAGAAGTACTCAATGAGGCTGGAAGATCAAGAGAACTCTTAAATAATGTTAGAAGAAGACAAATTGAGTTCTCCAGACATGTTATCCTGCAGAGGGATTGGCCTAATTATCTCTGGAAGGATTAACGGAAGGAGCACAAGAGGCTGGCAGCAAGGGAAGGAGCTAGACAACACTAAAGACTGTTTAACAAGACCTCCAAGGACATCCATTGGGGTGGCACAGTGGCACAGTGGTTAGGACTGTTGCCTCTCATTCCAGGGACCCGGGTTCGATTCCTGGCCTGGGTCACTCTCTGTGTGGAGTTTGCACGTTCTCCCCGTGTCTGCGTGGGTTTCCTCCAGGTGCTCCAGTTTCCTCCCATAGTCCAAAGGTGTGCGGGTTAGGTGGATTGGCCATGCCCCTTAGCGTCAGGGGGAATAGCTAGGGTAAATGCATGGGGTTATGGGGATAGGGCCTGGGTGGGATTGTGGTTGGTGCAGACTCGATGGGCCGAATGGCCTCCTTCTGCACTGTAGGATTCTATTCTATGCATACACTGTTGCTATGATCAGAAAGTTTGGAAAACCATGGTTGCCTACTTCACTTGGCATGTCACTTAGACAACAACAATGATTTATTGGTAAATCCAAAGGATATGTTCTAACAAATCACATTAGGAAATCCTCTGTTCCCTGGTTCACAATTTATTTTGTTGTCATCTTTGAAAATTGAAAGAGAAAGAGTCTGAAAGTTAGTAAGGTCCAGAAGAGCGCGAGAGAACACAAACAATAACTGATTTTAAAAACTGAAATATAAAAATATTTTAGCTCCTAGCTTGTGATGGTAAATATCACGGCTCAAAATTTGTTCCAAGACATCAGCTTGCATTCTCCGCTTTCAACAAAGAACAAAGTAAATTACATCACAGGAACAGGCCCTTCGGCCCTCCAAGTCTGCACCGACCATGCTGCCCGACTGAACTAAAACCCCCTACCCTTCCAAGGACCATATCCCTCTATTCCCATCCTATTCATGTATTTGTCAAGATGCCCCTTAAAAGTCACTATCGTATCCGCTTCCACTACTTCCCCCGGCAGCGAGTTCCAGGCACCCGCCACCCTCTGTACAAAAAACTTGCGTCATACATCTCCTCTAAACCTTGCCGCTCGCACCTTAAACCTATGCCCCTGTGGTGGACCTCAGTTGTGCCTTTGTCCTATATGGACCACCGTTGTGTGTGTTTGTCATACCTGGACACATCCCCTTCCAGTTTGGCTCCTCCCCTCGGCACCTAGTATAAAGGTGGCTGTCCCCTCCCCCTTGTTCAGTCCAGTTCGGTTATTTGTTGGGATCTGCTCCTGATTCTGTTGTGAATAAAAGCCTACACTTGTATTGGCACACCGGTAGTCTTTCGCCTTATTGATAGCGCATCAGCTCCCTGGTAATTGACTCTTCCACCCTGGGAAAGAGTTTCTGACTATCGACTCCATCCATACCCCTTATAATCTTGTAGACTTCAGGTCACCCCTCAACCTCCGTCGTTCCAGTGAGAACAAACCAAGTTTCTCCAACCTCTCCTCATAGCTAATGCCTCCTATACCAGGCAACATCCTGGTAAATCTTTTCTGTACCCTCTCCAAAGGCTCCACATTCTTCTGGTAGTGTGGCGACCAGAATTGAACACTGTATTCCAAGTGCGGCCTAACTAAGGTTGTATAAAGTTGCAACATGATTTTCCTTTGCCACGTGCTACCCATCCTTTCCACAAAGGAAATTAGGAAATAGTGACCGTAATATGATAGGGTTTGACAATAAGTTCGAAAGTGATATGGTTCATTCGGAATAAATGGTGGTCTGCTCATGTTGCACAACCTCACCATCACATGGGGATAGGCCTCGTCACCAGGTTAAGGGTGAGCCGCTGAGGAGCTGCAGCTTGAAGAGGAGGAGGAGGTAGACAAGTGAAGGAGGTAACTTGGACAGCCCCTTTCTGCCCAACTAATTCAAGTGTTCAAGTAATTCAAGTGTTCCACCAGTAACCACGTGCAAAATTAAACACTCCAAACCAAATTTATAATTGGATCATGCCATATTACATACAAACATTCACTAATCACCCCTGTGCGCTCCCATTATGTCTGTCTTCCGTATGCCTTTGCCTGTTCCAGTACTCCTATGCAGTGCTGCCTCAGTTGCTGCAGCCTGGCTAGTGAAAGGCTCAGGGCTTGATTCCTAACATGACCTGCATGGCTATCTGCTCCCGCTACCTTCTGAGTGCGTGTCTGGAAGGGTCTCCTATTGCCCCTCCCGCCCGATCCCTTCACCCCATGAATACAGGTCATCTCTCCTCCTTTCCATCCCCTTAACTGCTTTAGCAAAGACCTGCAATGCAGCGTCTGAAAACCTCGGAGCCCAATATCTCTCATGTTCTGCCATTGCTCACTGTTTCCTTCGTGTATGGCACCCAACATCTGCTCCAGCCATGGTATACCTTCCCGTTAAGCAGTGGGGTCTAGCTTTAAACAGTATCGGTTAGCTTTAAATGCTGCTGGAAGTTATGATTTGGCCCCTTGCTGCTGCCGCTAGCCAGTGAACAGCACAAGCTAGCATTGGGCGCATGCGGAATTCATTATAATGAGCAGGTGCCACCATGTCGCTCCATGGGACTGGCTCAGTTATATATCATGATCCCCGCACTGTTTTGCCCTTGAGAAGGTGGCGGTGAGCTACCTTCTTGAAACACTGCTGTCCGTGTGGTGAAAGTGTTCTTAGAGGGGTGTTAGGGAGGGAGTATCCTGGGAACTCCTGGGTGCCCCGGGAACAAAAATGAGAAGAAGTCATTAGGTAACACCAGTGGAGCAGAGGAGTAAAGAAAAGTACAGAAAGGTGAACACAGAGGGGGGCGATTCTCCCAACCCACTGTGCTGCTCTAGCAGCGCCACCAGCCGGGAGACATCAGCGGAGGCCGTTTAGCAGGCTCCCTGCTGGACACCACGGTCTCCACGCATCTCCGGGACCCGGATTTCCGACATCATCAGCTCCGCACCAGAAATCAATCTTTAAAATATTGAAATCTCCATTTAAATCTTATTAGCGGGCCCAGGATTGAATTCTCCAGGCCCGCTAACCTCTCCCCTCCTCACCAGGAGTGTTTCACTCCAGCAGGGTTTCCAACAGCTCCCCACTGACAGGAAGCTGGCGGCCCGACCCCGCTGGAGTGAAGAGGGGCCATGGAGGCCCCCAGGAGGTTGGTCGTTGGGAGGGGTGCGCCCTGGGTGTTGTCAGCCTGGCATTGCCAACCTGGCCCCCTGGCACCACACAAAGGGAAAAGTGGCAATGCCCAGGGGGCATTGGGCAATTCCAAGAGGGCGGGGCCAGAGGGGCAGGGCCAATTGGGAGGCCTATAGGAAGGAGATCAGTTGGGGTAGGGGGGGTCCCGCTGCCACTCTGCATGGGGATTTGGGAGGGAAGGGCTGATCGGGGCTGTCCATCGAGGTGGGGTGAGGGGGGGATGAGACTGCTGGGGAGGGGTGTTGTCGGGGCTGCTGGGGAGGGGGGAGGTTGAGGTGATCAGGACTGTGGGGGAGGGGAAGGTTGGGGAGATCGAGGCAGACCAGAGTGTGGTGGGGGGGGGGGGCGCGGGGGGGCAAGGGTCAGGGCTGACCCAGAGATGTCCAGGAGGCCAGCGATCGGAGGGCGGGGGGGGGAAGGGATCAGACCAACAGTGAACGGCGGGGGTGGGGTGGGGGAGGCAGCCGTGGAGTTGGCTAGCGATTGAGCTGGCCAGCAATTGGGAAGCCGGCAGTGAGGGGCTACTGTGCATGCGCCAATCGGCGCGTGCGCAATGGTCCACTCAGCGCTATGCTGTCAGCCTCTCCAGCGGGAATAGGACACGCCCTCAGATTTTCAGCGTGAATCTCCCTGAGGCACTCTGCAGTGCACAGAGTGTGGGAGATTCATTCTGATCATCCCATTTTTAAAAACCAGTGGGAGTTACTCCAATTCTTTCGCGAATTCGGCACTTGGAATGTTTTTGGGAGAATCCCGGCAATAATGGCTGAAGAAATAGGTAGAAAGTTCCTTTCACACACACACGTTACCTTGAAAGTGTTGGTGAGATGGAGACAGAGAAACAAACAACAGCATCACGCAGGAAGGAGCCTACTGCACAGGACTGCCTCATTCAGCTGGTTATTTCTTTAAAAAATAGAATAAAACAGATCAATAAACACATACCATTAATTATTATGGGTGAAGAGTTTGCATATCATTTGTTTTTTGCTTGAGATCTGATTTGGAACTTAGTTGTCTTGACACGAGCGAAAGCTTCCTTTTCCCCAAGAGCATGGGGAATGATTTACACAGCAAGGGGGAGCACTGAAGCATTGGCATCATAGAATCCCTACAGTGCAGAAGGAGGCCATTCAGCCCATCGAGCCTGCACCAACCACAATCCCACCCAGGCCCTTTTCCCGCAACCCCAAGTATCTACCCTACTAAAACCCCAGATACCAAGGGGCAATTTAACATGGCCAATCCACCTAATCCTTGGACTGTGGGAGGAAGCTGGAGCACCCGGAGGAAACCCACGCAGACACGGGGAGAACATACAGACTCCGCACAGACAGTGATCCAAGCCGGGAATCGAATGAGGGTCCCTGGCGCTGTGAGGCAACAGTGCTAACCACTGTGCCAGCGTGCCACCTGTGCATCAGGCAACCGGGCGAATGGGTGTTGTTTTCTTTTACCAATTTCCTATTCCTGCAGCGAGACAGCAGCCTAAGTCATTAAGTTTTGGGAACACATGTTTGAACATCTAAAATAAAAGCAAAATACCGCGGATGCCCCGAATCTGAAACAAAAACAGAAAATGCTGGAAAATCTCAGCAGGTCTGACAGCGACTGTGGAGAGAGAATAGAGTGGTGGGGGTGCGGTGGGGGGGGGGGGGGGGCGGAGGGGGGGGTGGTATCTTGAGCCCACTCCCACCGTCTGTGAGAATGCCGGCGGGGGCTCAAGAGATGGAAATTGCATATCTCAGCAGCAAGATCTTGATTTCAGTTCTTCTCCATCCCTCGCTGACTGTGAACCTGCTTTAGGTGCATTTCAGTAAGTTTTAATTTCATTAATCCGCCCCCTCGCCAGACATTGAGCCCCATTCCCCCTCCCCTCCCCCCCCCCCCCCGCTCCTCCCGCCGTATAGCGACATGGTGCTGATGTAATATCACTTTGGCTAGGTTTACAACAGGTTCACACAGACGTGAACCCGTCATGGGGATCTCCCCAGGGTATAAATGTGAGTATAGCCCCCAGGTAAGAGGGACATGACTAGGCGGTGGGAAAACAAACATTTCAGATTTAAAATTAATAATATAGATCGAGCATCAATCGTCATTTATGGATGAAAGTTCCAAACTTCCACTCTCTTCGTGAGTTACAACAGTTCCTAATTTCACTCCTGAACGATCCAACTCTAACTTTTAGACAATGCCCCCTCATCCTCGACTGCCCGACCACCGGGATAGTTTTTCCTCTATCTACTCTATTTATTTCCCCAAATATCCTGAGGTCAACGCTCCCCTTAGCCTTTTAAATTCCGAAGTGTAAGCCTTTGCGGTCTCTCCTTGTGGTTTACCTTTCAGAGTTCAGTTATCATTGTGGCAAAGCTACCCTGCACTCCCACGAAGGCTAATATGTCCACCCCAAGGTGTGACGCCCAAAACGTATGTCTGAAATAAACCACAAGGCTCTTTGCATATCCAAACAAATAGCAATTTCATCGCCCCCCCCCCTTCAACAACTGGCGTTGCAACTGTGTGTGGCTGGAGGCTGCTATCTCCAATCCTTTTACTTACTTTGTTGTGGAACCGAAAAAATGAATTATATATCTGACTAGAAACTTAGCCAAACCAAGCATTAAAGTTGGGGTAAAAAGCCAGAGATAACATAAGCCACAATGTTTATGGAGATTCACCGTCCGTCTTAATCGATAGGGATGATAACTACAACCGCAACTACAAGAGCACAATGGCTCAGATAACGCCTTTAGCGTCCAGAATGTTCCAAGGTACTTCACAGGTAAGAGTAGGGATAATGGATGCCCGCTCACACAAAGGAGAAATCAGGAGGCAAGGTCGACTCTCAGCAACTTTTTACAGATGCACCACAGAAAGCGTTCTTTCTGGTTGTATCACAGCTTGGTATGGTTCCTGCTCTGCCCAAGACTGCAAGAAACTACAAAGGATCGTGAATGTAGTCCAATCCATCACGCAAACCAGCCTCCCTTCCATTGACTCCGTCTACACTTCCCACTGTCTCGGCAAAGCAGCCAGCATAATTAAGGACCCAACGCACCCCGGACATTCTCTCTTCCACCTTCTTCCATCGGGAAAAAGATACAAAAGTCTGACTATGACTGTAACACTACATTCTGCACTCTCTCATTTCCTTCTCTATGAATGGTATGCTTTGTCTGTATTGCGTGCAAGAAACAATACTTTTCACTGTATAGAGTTCCTACAGTACAGAAGGAGGCCATTCGGCCCATCAAGTCTGTACCGACCATAATCCCAATTCCCGTAGCCCCACGCATTTACCCTGCTGATCCCCTGACACTAAGGGTCAATTTATCGTGGCCAATCAACCTAACCCACACATCTTTGGACTGTGGCAGGAAACCGGAGCACCCGGAGGAAACCCACGCAGATACGGGGAGAAGGTGCAAACTCCACGCAGACAGTGGCCCGAGATCGGAATCGAACCCGGGACCCTGGCACTGTGAGGCAGCAGTGCTAACCACTGTGCCACCATGCCATATGCTAATACATGTGACAATAATAAATCAAATCAAAAAGTTTGGAGGGAGAAACAGGTTTTGAGAAGTTCTTGAGATAGGTGTAAAGATTTGAAGGGCAGACAAGGGGGTGTGTGGAATTCCATGGAATTGAGTCCAATAAGTGGAAGAATGTTTTGGACACTGACCGCACTTGTGTCCTTTGAACTTTCTGAGGACATTAGCCTGGATTGCATTCCAAAGGCTCAAGCGTTGTATCTGCTGAATGGTCCTCTGACTCTTTGTAAAAGGTTAAAACAGAATACTTGTGCAGACTTACTTCACCATTGTCCTTGCTGCCATGGTATATTGCTGGCAAAAGGCAGCTTGGGGGCGGTCGACTTTGTGCAGAACTCCTTGTGACATCATGAATGGACACTGCAGGCCACAGGCTATCATTCTCAATTCATGATGTAACATCAGCGGGAATTCTATACCAAATCTCTGCTGCATCTGCGCCCACTGGTACTAAAATACAATCGGCCAGTAGCAAAGGGAAACCGGTGCGGCAGTAAGTATGAGCGTTCCCTATCAGGAAATGCTTTCCTTCTACTCTTTCAAACAGGGTTAGATATACAAGGTGGGGAGGGTGTGGTGAGCCAGATGGAAAGTGGCTGTGCTAGCGCAGCACCAAACCCAGTGTTTTAGGCTGATCAGTCTATGGATAAATGTATCACAGCCTAACAAAATGCCTCACGCCATAAAGATAGGGTTATGGATAGTATTGAGACTGCCCCCCACACTGATATTGGTGAATGGCATACAGTTGTGATGACAATCTATTCTAACTGTGCACGCTTGAAAGAGAAAACACTCGAGTGTGACAATGTTGTTGGGGAGAAAAATAATAATTTGTGTATAAAAGCAAATTATTGCGGATGCTGGATTCTGAAACCAAAAGAGAAAATGCTGGAAAATCTCAGCAGATCTGGCAGCATCTGTAAGGAGAGAAAAGAGCTGACGTTTCGAGTCCAGAAGACCCTTTGTCAAAGCTTTGATAAAGGATTATCTGGACTCAAAACGTCAGCTCTTTTCTCTCCTTACAGATGCTGCCAGACCTGCTGAGATTCCCCAATAATTTGTGTATGTCTTATTTCAATATAGTAAGAAGTCTCACAACACCCAGGTTAAAGTCCAACAGGTTTATTTGGAATCACAAGCTTTCGGAACACTGCTCCTTCATCAGGTGAGTGGGCAAATCATCTGATGAAGGAGCAGTGCTCCGAAAGCTCGTGATTCCAAATAAACCTGTTGGACTTGAACCTGGTGTTGTGAGACTTCTTACTGTGCCCACCCCAGTCCAACCATCGGCATCTCCACATCATTATTTCAACATAGCTGGCATGTTTGTCAGTTAAAGTTATATTGATGTGCCAGCAATTGTGAATGACACACAATTTAAATGTTGGTGCTCCATGCTTCATATTGTTTGAAATGGCGAGAGAGTGAGGAAGGATTTTACTTACTCTGATGTCATAAGCTTATACTGCTAGGGACCCGGGTTCGATTCCGGCCTTGGGTGACTCTGGGTGGAGTTTGCACGTTCTCCCCGTGACTGCGTAGGTTTCCTTCGGGTGCTCCGGTTTCCTCCCACACTCCAAAGATGTGCAGGTTAGGTGGATTGGTTATAGGAAATCGCCCCTTAGTTTCCCAAGATGTGTCGGTTAGGTAGATTAGCCATAGGGTAGGGTGGGGGGGGTGGGCATGGGTAAGATATCATGTCAGATATTCGGTGCAGACTTGATGGGCTGAATGGCTTAGAATCATCGAATCTCTACAGAGCAGAAGAAGGCCATTCGGCCCATCAAGTCTGCACCGACCACAATCCCACTCAGGCCCTATTCCTGTAGCCCCACACATTACCCTGTTAATTCCCTGACACCAGAGTCAATTTATCAACCTAACCCACACATCTTTGGACTGTGGAAGGAAACCGGAGCACCCAGAGGAAACCCATGCAGACACGGGGAGAACGTGCAAACTCTACTCAGACATTGACCGAGGCCAGAATTGAACCTGGGTCCCTGGCGCTGTGAGGCAGCAGTTGTGCCACCATGCCACCCAGTTCTTCTGCACTGTAGGAATTCTACGATATGTGCCTCAAACCAGCCCCATTTCATCTTTGGTGTCTGCCTCTACTTGGCCCTCTCTGCTTCTCTGCTTTTGTTCTTTAACAATTCTACGACTCTTCTATGCACTTGATTTCTCACATTTAAATTTCCAATGTAAGTACAAAATCAGATCAGAACTGGGTTGTTAAACATTCACAAGACAATAAATGTGGGTGGAATCATCCAGTCTTGGTGGATACCTCACTCGTTGCCTGAAAGAATGGTGAGGCTCCAGTGCTGACACTGAGGATGAAGGTTTCCACCCCCCATATCTTCTGCCCATCAGGCAGTGAAGTAGACAGCCACATGCTTTCCCCCAGATACAGGACCCCAGAGGATAATTTTTTTGCCTGCCAAGTTCCGCCAGCCAATCAGAGTCTGGTATTTATTGTACTCGGCAGTGTGATGGAGGATCCTGGCCGTGGCTGGAACAACTCCCCCCAGAGCCCCTGGATCGTGGAGCGACACAGGAGAATGGGAAATGCTTTTGGGGGTACAGAGGGTGGGGGTATGGGGGGGGGGGGGTTGCAGGTTGATGGGGCAGAGGGGTTGGCAGCAAGGGAAGGGAGTTGGCTGTCGGTGTCCATTGAGGGACGCCCATCCCCACCACTCCTCAGCTGACCTGCAGCTCATGCAGTTTTAGCAGTTGTACAGGTGTGGAAGTTAAAATGTTCAGATTGAAGTTTCATAGTTTGGAAGTTAAATTGTGCGGAAGTTAAAGTGTTCAAATTAAAATGTCATGCTTTCTCTGTACAGTCGTGGACAATGTTTATCAGCTTACTGATCTTCAAAAGCAGTCAGTCTCTGCTATTTCTTCACAGGCCCCCAAACATTTTCCTTCTTCAACCTTCACCAGAGGGTGAACAAGACCAGATTTTTTCCATAACAAATACCAAAGGCAAGATATGGGGATATGCTAAGCAAATGAAGGATTAGCAGAAGTCAATTTTTTTTCGAATGAGAAAGGGCAAAAGGCTGGGATTTAATTGTCAATGAAAGATGTGAAAAGTTCCTGATTTGCTGTAATTGACTATATAACTGCTGAGCTGTTTCTCTGTGAACTCAGAACCGCTCCGGCCGTGTTGGCCATAGAGAGTTCTCCTTGTGCACAAGTAATTAAAAACCTTGCATTGGATGCATGGTGCCCAGCGCTGTTTGTGTGAGGCGTCGACTGAGTGTGCCTTTGGATTGCTGTTACTCAATAACTCTATCACAGGCCGCATGCCAGCAGGCCCACCTGGAGCTGCTAAAAGTTCAGTGGAGGTGGGAAGAGGCCCTTAAGAGCACGGTAATTGGTCACATAAGGGAGTCAAGTAGAGATGAGGCCAAAGGCTGACAAAATGCCTCCCTACCCACAACTTACTTCCAGTGGAGGCAATAAGGCATCCGGCATCAATCTTCCAACCAACCTCCTTCCTCACCTCCAGTGGGGCAGAAGATTCAAGTCAGGGTTGCAAAAGAAAATGAAGGAGATAGTCATTGACTTCAGGAAGCGTAGTGGAGAACATGCCCCTGTCTACATCAAAGGGGACAAAGTGGAAATGGTCGAGAGCTTCATGTTTCTAGGTGTCCAGATCACCAACAACCTGTCCTGGTCCCTCCATGCTGACACTATAGTTAAGAAAGCCCACCAACGCCTCTATTTTCTCAGGAGATAAAGGAAATTTAACGGGGAGAATGCACAAACTCCACACAGACAGTGACCCAAGCCGGGAATCAAACCTGGGTCCCTGGCGCTGTGAAGTAGCAGTGCTAACCACTGTGCTACCGTGCCGCCCAACTCCCCATCTCTGCAAGGGTTTCCTCCGGGTGCTCTGATTTCCTCCCACATTCTGAAAGACGTGCTGGTTAGGTGTGTTGACCTGAACAGGTGCCGGAGTGTGGCGACTAGGGGAATTTCACAGTAACTTAATTGCAGTGTTAATAAACTTTAAATTTGGCATGTCCGCTACAACTCTCACCAACTTTTACAGATGCACCATAGGAAGCATTCTTTCTGGTTGTATCACAGCTTGGTATGGCTCCTGCTCTGCCCAAGACTACAAGTAACTACAAAGAATCTTGAACGAAGCCCAGTCCATCACTCAAACCAGCCTCCCATCCATTGACTCTGTCTACACTTCCCGCTGCCTCGGAAAAGCAGCCAGCATAATTAAGGACCACACACACCCCGGACATTCTCTCTTCCACCTTCTTCCGTCAGGAAAAAGTTACAAAAGTCTGAGGTCACGTACCAACCAACTCAAGAACAGCTTCTTCCCTGCTGCTGTCAGACCTTTGAATGGACCTACCTTGCATTAAGTTGATCTTTCTCTACACCCTAGCTATGACTGTGACACTGCATTCTGCACTCCTTTCCTTCTCTATAAACAGTATGCTTTGTCTGGATAGCGTGCAAGAAACTATACTTTTCACTGTATACTAATACATGTGACAATAATAAATCAAATCAAATCAGGTGTGACGTTAAAATGCATATGTGGATAACTCATGAACATGACCTTTAACCCTCCCTTGGACTGGTCTAACATTCACTTCCCCAGTCAGATGCTCGTGAGTTTGAGCTGCACTCCAGAGACCTGAGCGCATAACAGAGGCTGAGACTTTGGAGGGAGCTTTTCCCAGGCCGCTGGAGGTTGCTTCAGAGGCTCCAAGAGCCAGGAAATTGATGAAAGGGCCATTAGACAGCCATTCCAACATGTTTTCATAGACTCCCTACAGTGCAGAAGGAGGCCATTCGGCCCATCGGGTCTGCACCAACCACCATCCCACCCAGGCCCAATCCCCATAACCCCATTTATTTACCCTCACTAGTCCCCCTGACACTAAGGGGCAATTTAGCATCACCAATCTACCTAGCCTGCACATCTGTGGGAGGAAACCGGAGCACCCAGAGGAAACCCACGCAGACTCGGGGAGAACATGCAGACTGCACAGATAGTGACCCAAGCCGGGAATTGAACCCGGGTCCCTGGCGCTATGAGGCAGCAGTGCTAACCACTGTGCCACCATGCCACCCCGTGAGATCACCAACAACCCCCGTCTCCTCTCGCTTTTCCCGAAGGTAGCTTGTGTGTGCTGTAGGCCTGGCAGCTGTGGGAAGCCAACTGAGTTTGTCAACGATTCAATTGACAGCCACTCTGCCTGAACAATGGAATCCTTCCAGCTTCAGAGAGTGGGCATCCAGACTACAGAGGTCTCCCCTCCCAGCTGGAGCTGTCTTTGGGACAGGCTGGCAGTCAAGCATTTAAGTGGCGAGCAATGGCTTTCCCTGGAACCAAGGCCCTCAGGCGGTGAAAATCCCACCCTGCTCCCGAGAACCGCTGGCCGATCAGAGGCCTGCAGCTTCTCAGTGTTGTTCGCACTGCAAGGGGAGCGCTGGTAGCTCCCAGCATTGCAGAGTGACGAAGGGTTAGTGAGGGACACAGGCCACAGATGAGTGGGGGTTAGATTGAGTGGACGGTGTGGGGGGGAGGGGGGGCTGGTGGGCCTTGGGAGAGAATGGGGAGGGGTCAGAAGAAGGGGCAGTAGTGTGGCTCTCAGCAGGTGCCCTCCCCCATCCCAATGTCATTTCCTTTGATACGGCACCGAGTACCTTTGAATGGACACCACCCCTCTCCCCTTCAGGAGAAAGCAAGCAAACCCAGTAGGATTTACTTGTTGTGCCCCTGCCTGGTGACTGCCCTGTCTGTTGTTGTTGGATACCAGCAGCAGGATGAGGCCCTCAAGCAAGCACCACCTGCAGGTATCAAATGGCACCAGGATGCATGCTTTCCATCCTAGTCTTAATCTGGGCAAAGGTGGAAAGATGGTGGCCTTCCCACCCACCGCCATTCCAATTAGACGCTCCTACCTCCGCACCTGAGGGAGAGATTAAACTCCACCCAGTGGCTGCAATCGGTCAGTTTTGTGGACGCTGAGTGCCCAGTGGGAGGTCCAGTAGCACGAAAGTGATAAGGAATCTGAGCATCGGAATCTACATGGACAAGCCTGAGATCATAGAACCCCTACAGCGCAGAAGGAGGCCATTCGGCCCATCAGGTCTGTACTATCCACAATTCCACCCAGGCCCTATTCCCGTAACCCTCATTTGCCCTGCTAGTCCCCCTGACACTAAGGGGCAATTTAGCATGGCCAATCAACTTAACCTGCACATCTTTTGGGCTGTGGGAGGAAACCGGAGCACCCAGAGGAAGCCCACGCAGACATGGGGAGAAAGTGCAGACTCCGCACAGACAACTATGGTGGCACAGTGGTTGGCACTGCTGCCTCACAGTGCCAGGGATCCGGGTTTGATTCTCGGCTTGGGTTTGTGTGGAGTTTGCACCTTCTCCCCGTGTCTGCGTGGGTTTCCTCCAGGTGCTCCGGTTTCCTCCCACAGTCCGAAGATGTGCAGTTAGGTGCATTGACCGTGCGAAATTCTCTCTCAGTGTTCCCGAACAGGCGCCAGAATGTGGCAACGAGGGCATTTTCACAGTAACTTCATTGCAGTGTGAATGTAAGCCTACTTGTGTCTAATAAATTAACTTTTTAAAAACCCCAAGCCGGGAATTGAACCCAGGTCCCTGGCGCTGTGAGGCCACAATGCTAACCACCGTGCCACCGTGCCGCCCACAATGCCCTCATTCATGGTTATTTTGTGAGAAGGTCCTGGAGAAAGAAATAGCTGCTGGTCTTCTCAGTTTTCTTCACATCCATTTCGCTCTGCTCACTTCTGTGTCATTTACCTCAGGACCACATGCGACATAGATAGGATGCAAAGCTGGGCTGAAAAATGGCAAATGGAGTTTAACCCTGATAAATGTGAGGTGATTCATTTTGGTAGGACTAATTTAAATGTGGATTACAGGGTCAAAGGTAGGGTTCTGAAGACTGTGGAGGAACAGAGAGATCTTGGGGTCCATATCCACAGATCTCTAAAGGTTGCCACTCAAGTGGATAGAGCTGTGAAGAAGGCCTATAGTGTGTTAGCTTTTATTAACAGGGGGTTGGAGTTTAAGAGCCATGGGGTTATGCTGCAACTGTACAGGACCTTGGTGAGACGACATTTGGAATATTGTGTGCAGTTCTGGTCACCTCACTATAAGAAGGATGTGGAAGCGCTGGAAAGAGTGCAGAGGAGATTTACCAGGATGCTGCCTGGTTTGGAGGGTAGGTCTTATGAGGAAAGGTTGAGGGAGCTAGGGCTGTTCTCTCTGGAGCGGAGGAGGCTGAGGGGAGAATTAATAGAAGTTTATAAAATGATGAAGGGGATAGATAGAGTGAACGTTCAAATATTATTTCCTCGGGTGGATGGAGCTATTACAAGGGGGCATAACTATAGGGTTCGTGGTGGGAGATATAGGAAAGATATCAGAGGTAGGTTCTTTACGCAGAGAGTGGTTGGGGTGTGGAATGGACTGCCTGCAGTGATAGTGGAGTCAGACACTTTAGGAACATTTAAGCGGTTATTGGATAGGCACATGGAGCACACCAGGATGATAGGGAGTGGGAAAGCTTGATCTTGGTTTCAGATAAAGCTCGGCACAACATCGTGGGCCGAAGGGCCTGTTCTGTGCTGTACTGTTCTATGTTCTATGACCGCGTTTAGCGTAGCCACAGTAAGAGCTGTTGGCCACTCTCTCAATGGATCCCACTGAATCGCTGTCCTGCTTCTTCAGCCCAGCCCCCTGTCCCTGACTGAATGATTGGGAGGCCTTGTGGCGAGGTGATAGCGCCCCCTACTGCTGGACCAGAAGCTCCAGATTCAAATCCAATGCCAGGACTTGTTGGCCACAGAAGGAGCTTTCAACACGGTTAAACAGGCGGATAATCAGCTGGGAAATCTTTACACCCCCTTCTCCCACTATTCCAAAAAAGGTTAAAAAAAAACAGCATGGGTGCAAAGATACACAGAACAACCACAGAACAACTCACAAGCATTCACAAAAATCTCCTCCTCTTGGTCAATTTAGATGAGTTGGCTGGAAGGCTGGTTTGTGATGCAGAGCGATGCCAGTGGCACAGGTTCAATTCCAGCATCTGCCGAGGTTATTCACAAAAGCCCCAGCTTTCTCAGCCTTGCCCCTCGCCTGAGGTGTGGTGAAGTCGACAAGATTATGAGGGACATGGACAGAGTGGATAGTCAGAACCTTTTTCTCAGGGTGGAAGAGTCAATTACTAGGGGGCATAGGTTTAAGGTGTGAGGGGTGAGGGGCAAGGTTTAAAGGAGATGTATGAGGCAAGTTTTTTACTTGCCTCATACATACATACATACATACTCGCTGCCGGGGGAAGCCGTGGAAGGAGATACGATAGTGACTTTTAAGGGGCAAATCCATGAATAGGATGGGCATAGAGGGATATGGGGAGGCGATGGCCTAGTGCTGTTATTGCCAGACACTTAATCCAGAAACTCAGCTAATGTTCTGGGGACCCGGGTTCGAATCCCACCACGGCAGATGGTGGAATTTGAATTCAACAAAAAATATCTGGAATTGAGAATCTACTGATGACCATGAAACCATTGTCGATTATCGAAAAAACCCATCTGGTTCACTAATGTCCTTTAGGGAAGGAAATCTGCCATCCTTACCTAGTCTGGCCTACATGTGACTCCAGAACCACAGCAATGTGGTTGACTCTCAACTGCTGTCGGGCAACTAGGGATGGGCAATAAATGCTGGCCAGCCAGCGATGCCCATGTCCCACGAATGAATTTTTAAAAATGGTCCCCGGAAAGGTGGGGGGTTTTAGTTCACACGGGCAGCATGGTCAGTACGGCTTGGAGGGCCGAAGGGCCGGTTCCTCTGCTGTAATTTCCTTTGTTCTTTGACCTTCAGGTTAAATCATCACCAGTCAACTCTCCGCCTCCTCTAAGGGAAGAGCAGCTTCTGGTCACCTGGGACTATGGCGACAATATCTTTACTTTAATTGGATGATGATTCTGGAGGTGGGTTCTTAATTGGATGCCTTCCTGAAGATCAAACCCTCTCCTCTCTGAGTTACAGACCCAGAAGAAAAGGCACCTCTAATTTAAAAAGTAAGATGGGGAAAAAATTAAGTATTTTCGTGCAGGGAGTGCAGGGAGTGCTGCACTGTTGGAGATGCCATCTTCATTTGGCACTGTCAGCTACGATTCTCACCAACTTTTACAGATGCACCATAGAAAGCATTATTTCTGGTTGTATCACAGCTTGGTATGGCTCCTGCTCTGCCCAAGACCACAAGGAACTACAAAATATTGTGAATGTAGCCCAATCCATCACGCAAACCAGCCTCCCACCCATTGACTCTGTCTACACTTCCCGCTCCGTCGGCAAAGCAGCCGTGACAATTAAGGACCCCACGCACCCCGGACATTCTCTCTTCCAACTTCTTCCGTCAGGAAAAAGATACTAAAGTCTGAGGTCACGTACCAACCAACTCAAGAACATCTTCTTCCCTGCTGCTGTCAGACATTTGAATGGACCTACTTGCATTAAGTTGATCTTTCTCTATCTACACCCTAGCTATGACTGTAACACTACATTCTGCACTCTCTTGTTTCCTTCTCTATGAATGGTATGCTTTGTCTGTATAGCGCGCAAGAAACAATACTTTTCACTGTATACGAATAGATATGACAATAATAAATCAAATCAAATCAAAATCAAAATCAAATCTTCAGGGTGATATTTTAATCTGCAATCTCACTTGCTTGTTCAGATGGACTTTCCACTTGGAATTAAGTGGACGTATTAGTGAGAGGCAACATGGTTTTGTGAAAGAGAGGTTATGTCTCACTAACTTGATCGAGTTTTTCAAGGAAGCGACGAAGATGATTGATGAGGGTAGGGCAGTGGATGTTGTCTACATGGACTTCAGTAAGGCCTTTGACAAGGTTCCTCATGGCAGACTGGTGCAGAAGGTGAAGTCGCATGGGATCAGAGGTGAGCTGGCAAGATGGATACAGAACTGGCTCAGTCATTGAAGACAGAGGGTAGCAGTGGAAGGGTGCGTTTCTGAATGGAGGGCTGTGACAAGTGGCGTTCCTCAGGAATCAGTGCTGGGACCTCTGCTGTTCGTAATATGTATAAATGATTTGGAGGAAAATGTAACAGGTTTGATTGGTAAGTTTGCGGATGACACAAAGGTTGGTGGATTTGCGCATAGCGGATACAGCAGGATATAGATCGGTTGGAAGCTTGGGTGGAGCAATGACAGATGGAGTTTAATCCGGACAAATGTGAGGTAATGCATTTTGAAAGGTCTAATACAGATGGGAAAAAAATCAGTAAATGGCAGAACCCTTAAGAGTATTGATAGGCAGAGGGATCTGGGTGTACAGCTACACAGGTCACTGAAAGTGGAAAGCAGGTGGAGAAGGTAGTCAAGAAGGTATATGACATACTTGCCTTCATCGGCCGGGGCATGAGTTTAAAAATTGTCAAGTCACGTTGCAGCTTTATAGAACCTTAGTTAGGCCACACTTGGAATATAGTGTTCAATTCTGGTCGCCACACTACCAGAAGGATGTGGAGGCTTTGGAGAGGGTACTGAAAAGATTTACCAGGGATGTTGCCAGGTATGGAGGGCATTAGCTATGAGGAGAGGTTGGAGAAACTTGGTTTGTTCTCACTGGAACGACGGAGGTTGAGGGGCAACCTGATAGAAGTCTACAAGATTATGATGGGCATGGACAGAGTGGATAGTCAGAAGCTTTTTCCCAGGGTGGAAGAGTCAATTACTAGGGGGCATAGGTTTAAGGTACGAGGGGCAAGGTTTAAAGGAGATGTACGAGGCAAGTTTTTTACATAGAGGATGATGGGTGCCTGGAACTCGCTGCCAGGGGAGGTAGTGCAAGCACATACGATAGTGACTTTTAAGGGGCGTCTTGACAAATACATGAATAGGATGGAAATAGAGGGATATGGTCCCCGGAAGGGTAGGGGGTTTTAGTTAAGTCGGTACAGGCTTGTAGGGCCGAACGGCCTGTTCCTGTGCTGTAATTTTCTTTGTTCTTTGTTCTTTAAGATTCCATAAAGCTAATCGGGAAAAGACAAGAGCGTTCTTCTCCCAAACATTTACCTCAATCAATGCCACCAAAACAGATGAACTGGTTATTCATCTCATTTTCCATTTGTGGGACCTTGCTGTGCATAACTTGGCTGTTGCATTTTCCTAGATAACAACATTGGCTGCACTCTTAAAGTCACCCATTGGTTGTGGAATGCTTTGGAACATGGAGGACGTGAAAGATTCTATGTTAATGCAAGTTCTTCCTCTTCCTACCTTTTTGGTTCTTATGATGTCATAGTCAACCAACCACGAGACAGAAAGAGGATCAGGTGATAGGTGTAAACCAGATACAAGTCATTCATTTCACATTGGAGATTCTTCAACACAAAACATGTCCAACAAATCACCCAATCAAAATCCAAAAGTCACATCAGCTGACGTCATAGCATTATGACCCAGACTGTAAAATCACTAGTGTTAAATGACATCACAATTAGAACTCAAATCAACAGAGATATTTTACACATTGTGACCCCTTCAACCTCCAACATAATCAAGTGTTTCAATGCACGTGGCTCTCCTGAGTCCATGCCATTAAAGCCATCTTCTTTATGCCCCTTTTCCTTGGTCATAACCTGGTTTGTTGGCCCAACGGTCCAGCATTGAACTGCACCCTGCAGGCAAAGAAGATTGCACTGATCTTAGCTAAACTGATGATCGGGAAACTAGGATTAACCTCAGCGCTGAGGGTTCGGAGGAGGAAGAAAAAAATGAATGATGTCTCCTCCTGCAAGATCCAAGTCTGGTGTTAAATAAATGAAGAAGTTGAAGGAATCCACACCATAAAATACCAGGTTGCCCCAAGTACTTCTGCCACCACCCAAGTTAGACAGCACAAAAGCAGCTTATGTTCCCCAAACCATGTATGCCTGGTGTATATTCTATGCATTCAGTCTAGCTTGTCAGCAAACACAAACTTTCTCAAACCTGAATTAACTTTTGTTCGATTTTTCCCTTATCAGCACAGAACAAATGTGAGGCTCTGAGATAATGGGACAAATAAATGGGACGGATGGGGGTGGGGATGGGGATGGAGAAGGGCGGTGTGCAAAACAATCTTTCATAACACAGTTACAATAAAGCGGTCACATGTTTGGAGTGGGGCGGCACGGTGGCACAGTGGTTAGCACTGCTGCCTCACAGCGCCAGGGACCCGGGTTCGATTCCCAGCTTGGGTGACTGTACGGAGTCTGCACATTCTCCCCATGTCTGCGTGGGTTTCCTCCGGGTGCTCTGGTTTCCTCTCACAGTCTGAAAGACGTGCTGGTTAGGTGCATTGGCCATGCTAAATTCTCCCTCAGTGCACCTGAACAGGTGCCGGAGTGTGGCGACTCGGGGATTTTCACAGTAACTTTGTTGCAGTGTTAATGTAAGCCTACTTGTGACTAATAAATTAACTTTCACTTTTAAAGTTTACAAAAATAAACTAGTCTGTTTAGACTCCGATCGGAATTCCAAATAAATATATTGGGAGGAATTTTCACATCCTGCCCGCCATGGGAATCGTAGCAGGTGGTGGGGGTGGTGGGGGGGGCGGGGGTAGATGAGTGGCGTGTTGGGGGGGCGGTTGGGGGGGGGGGGGGCGGTTGGGGGAGCGGGGTGGTTTCGGACCATTCAAAGGTCCGTTATCCTCGAGCGGGATTTTCCAATTTTGGGGTGAGCGCAACCAGAAAATTCTGCTAATTGCCTATCCGTAGAAACCATACAGTGCAGAAAGAGGCCATTTGGCCCATCGAGTCTGCACCTACTCTCTGGAAGAGCATCTGCACCCCCCACCCCAATTCCCATACCCCCGGTGCATTTACCATGGCTAATCCAACTAACTTGCACATCTTTGGACTGTGGGAGGAAACAGAGCACCCGGAGGAAACCCACGCAGACACGGGGAGAACGTGCAAACTCCACACAGACAGTGACCCAAGCCGGGAATCGAACCCGGGTCCCTGGCGCTGTGAGGCAGCAGTGCTAACCACTGTGCCGCCGTGCCGCCCTATGATGCTCTGTCAGAGAGCTGGTGCAGATTCGATGGGCCGATTGGCCTCCTTTTGTGTTGTAAGTATTCTATGATTGTATGGGATATCGTTTCTTTCATATCAGCCACCTTCCCTGAGACTGACACTGATTTTGTGCAAAATTAAAGGCT